>NC_056743.1:169962695-170133223 GCF_019279795.1 Protopterus annectens | reverse complement strand
AGGAGGTGTGATAGTAGAGGGAATATGGAGGAGGTAGTGTTGGGTTAGCGCTGTGGTTGGCTATTGGAAAGATGGGAGGGGTTTGGGTGCAATAAAGGTGGGACCACTGGGGGCGGGAAGCGAAGCGGGTAGAGACCCTGTTAGGTTCTTGTATGAGGGGCTGGAAACAATCACAAAGCAAGACAAGTTTGTGTTAAGAACAATCACAATTGACCAAGGACTGCTCTGAAACTAAGTCTTGTCTTAATTTCTCAGGTGGAAAACCAGGATAACCTTGTATCAGTAGGCTACTGTGGTATCGTTTAAATAAACAAACACACAGTATTGATCAGTTATGGATACTATTTGCTAACAGAAGGGAATAAGAGAAAGTGGAAGATGTGTGTGGTGGTGGTGGTGGGGGGGGTGTGCTGCTTACAGCCAAAGCACAGTGCTCTCCAGGGGAAAATGAAGATTGACTAACAGTTAGACACATACTCAAAGTTAACTGTAGCTGTTTGCAGACAGTTCAGACCCGGACTGCACTTTTCTTATAGGAATGTTAAAGGTGGTACCGCAGTTGAATACTTAAGAGTGGTGTTAGGTCTAGAAAATAAGAGTACAGAGAGGAGTAAGCACTTTTGAGATGGTAAATATATATTATAAAGATTATAAAAAACACACTGAACAAATAGCTACCACATGCAGGACAATGTCCTGAACCACTACTTAGTATATGCAGATACTGAGCCAATTGGAAGAACATTAGAAAACAAACACCCAGACAGTTATGCAGCCACAGATAAAAATATAGCGAGCAGCAATCTGTCGTGGTTCTCTAATGTGATTCTATCCACCAGTAACAGCACAACCTTATAGAAATAATTTAGACACTAGTATGAGCTGTCTACACAAAACACTATTACATGAATAACAGTGAACAAGTTGCACCTATGCAAATAGACCATACATACTATTATACTAGTAACAACTTGGTGCATGCCATAGTAACATCAATAATAAAGCATAAAACATATTAGATGTCTAACACAATTCAACAAACATATACAGTTGTAAAATGTCTAATACAGTTCAACATAAATAGGCATTTACAGTTGTAAAACACTTACTGGAGAGACACTGAGCCTTCATGGGGCCTGTAGCAGAGTGGATTGTAGTTTTACAAATGGTGCCTGCCACAGGTAATATTTATTAACTCTGGGATTGTCTTAAGGTAATAAACAGGGAAGGGGAGGGGAGAACAAGGGTGTGAGCAGGCAGTTCTTTGTACTGCTGCTAATGAGCCAAAGCAAGAAAAGTATGTGTTAAGAACAATCACAATCGACCAAGGACTGCTCTGAAACTAAGTCTTGTCTTAATTTCTCAGGTGGAAAACCAGGATAACCTTGTATCAGTAGGCTACTGTGGTATAGTTTAAATAAACAAAACACACAGTATTGATCAGTTATGGATACTATTTGCTAACAGAAGGAATAAGAGAAAGTGGAAGATGTGTGTGTGTGGTGGTGGGGTGGGGCTGCTTACAGCCAAAGCACAGTGCTCTCCAGGGGAAAATGAAGATTGGCTCAGTTAGACACATACTCAAAGTTAACTGTAGCTGTTTGCAGACAGTTCAGACCCGGACTGCACTTTTCTTATAGGAATGTTAAAGGTGGTACCGCAGTTGAATACTTAAGAGTGGTGTTAGGTTGGAGAGACCCTGAGCCTTCATGGGGCCTGTAGCAGAGACCGAGGCCTAATGCCCTTCGGCACTGATTTGCCATGTTGCGAGTAGCAGAAACGAATGCAATGGCCTATCCATTTTGAAATAGTCTGTTTTGAGATAGCCTTTCCTTGTGATCCTGCAGCATGTGATCCTGCAGCATATGCCACTAAAAGTTGCTCAGTCTTTCTGAAAGCTTTAATTGTCCAAGTAGAAGCGTAGCTGTCTGTGCATGTCCAAGGAATGCAGAAGTCTCTCACCCTTGTTCTGTGGATTTGGATAAAAGGTAGGCAAGTGAATGATTTGGTTAAGGGCCACTGGAGCCCACCTTAGGCATAAAATGTCGGGTTTGTCCTCAGAGAAACCCTGTCTGGATGGAAAATGATAAAAGGTTTCACAGCCATGAGTGCTTGTAACTCAGAGACTCGTCTTGCAGAAATTACTGCTAGGAGCAGAGCAGTTTTCCAGGATAAGAATTTTATATCAGCTGTTGAGGCTGGCTCAAAAGGAGGCAGTGCAAGTTTTTCCAAGACATAATTGAGGTCTCATGCAGGCATTGGTGCTCTTCTTGGAGGTCTTATGTTTTTGGCCCCTCTGAGGTACTGCCTTATTAAAGGATGAGAAAAGATAGGTGGTTCCATATTGTAATGGGGTGAAATGGCAGAGGCATGAATTGATGAAAAGGATAGGCCTTTGTCCAGCATCTCAGTTAAATATTGTGAAATCTGAGGAATATTTGGTACAAACATGTCAATTCCTTGTGCCTGGTTCCAAGCACAGAATCTCTTCCATTTTTATGCATAAGATTTTCTGGTACTGGGCCTCCTGGCTTCCAAAATAACATCCATCCATCACAGCTTTGGAGAGAGGAGTGTTGAGAATGGCTACATTATCCGCCATGCTGCCAGATTTAAGGTCCTGAGTTGGCTGTGCAGGATCCGATTGTTTTGTTGGGTCAGTGAGAAATTTGAGGCAATGTCCAGGCTGGACCTTGAGACAAGTTCTTCAGGATTTGGTGCCAGTGTTGGCGTGGCCAGTCTGGGGCAATCAGTATAATTTTTGGCTTTTCTTGTCTGACCTTTAGGAGTACCTTGGGGAGGAGAGGCAGTGGAGGAAAAACATATACTGTTAGGTTTTTCCAGCTGAAGGATAAAGCATCCACTTTCCATGCTTGCTTGTGTTAAGTCCTTGTGCAGTATCTCTGTAATTGGCAGTTGTGAGGGGAGGCAAATAGATCTGTCTGGACATCCCCATTTCATTGTTATCATACTGGAGACTTGTGGATCCAGTTTCCACTCGTGGGGATCCATGAGGTTTCTGCTTAGTTCGTCTGCCAGAGTATTTATCTTTCCTGGCAGGGATTGTGCTTGCAGGTGAACTTGTTAAGTCAATGCTGTGTCCCACAAAGTCATGGCTTGTCTGCAGAGGGGGTAGGAATGTGTGCCTCCCTGCTTATGTACCACATGACTGTAGTCAGTAGTTGTCCTGGATGAAGTAGATCCTTGAAAGCTGTCAGGGCATTCTGAACAGTTAGCATCTCTTTTTGATTGATATTTAGATGCATCTGGCTTGCGGGCCATGTGCCCCGAATACATTTTCCTGCCATGTGGGCCCCCCAGGCATAATCCGATGCGTCCGTTGTTAGTGTCTGCCTGGCTATGGGTAAAGTGAATGGTTGTCCCTTGTTGTGGTGACAGGCCTGTGCCCACCATCGAAAATCCTGATGCAGACAGGGAATGAGGGTAATTAATGTTTCCAGGCTGTGGCAATATAGAGTCCAAACACTTTTTAGATACCACTGTAGTTTCCTCATATGCAGTCTGGCATATGGAATTAGCAGCATGCAGGATGCCATGAAGCCCAAAAAGCCTGCAGAATTTTTCTTGCAGATAACTGGGTCTTTGTTGCCAACATTTTGAAGTAAGAAGTCAGTTGCCTTTGTCTGGCGTGAAATAAGCCATCTGGGCAGCTGTATTTAAGCTTGCACCCAGGAATAGTATCTCTTGAGAGGGTACTAGTTTTGATTTCTTTTCGTTTACTGTGTACCCTAGGCAAATTAGTAATCTTTTTACAAACGCCAGATGCTTTAGTAGAATGTCCTTGTTCTCTGCTTGAATAAGGCAGTCGTCCAAGTAAGGATATATCTGAATTCCTCTGTCTGCAAAATGCAATTACTGGTGCCAGGCATTTGTGAAGACCCTGTGCGCAGTAGAGAAGCCGAAGGGCAGTGCAGAGAATTGGTAGTGCATTGAGCCAACTATGAATCCGAGGTATCTCCTGCAAGATTGTCTGATTGGGACATGAAGGTATGCCTCTTTTAGGTCCAAAGTTACAAGCTAAGCCTTCTTGCCCAGCATGGGCAGAAGCTGCTGCAGAGTCAACATTTTGAATTTTAGAATGTCCAGAAATGTGTTTAGAATAGACAGGTCCAGTATTGATCTCCAGGCTTTGTCCTTTCTGGGTACCAAGAAAAGTCTCTATTGAAATCCTTGTCCCTGCTCTTGCTGTAGTACTCGCTGAATGGCTCTCATGTCCATGAGGGAAGAAACTTGATTTAGTGCCTCTGCCCATTGATTGTGTGGCAGGTCTGGCATACCTTTTGTCCTTGGCAGGGTGTGAAAGTGGAACCTGTAGCCCTGAGACACTATGTTCAAGACCCATTTGTCCTGGGTGATCATGTGCCAATTTTGTGAAAAAAGTGCTAGTTTTCCCCCTAAGGGGGCTGCCAAAAGGTAAGTGCTTGGTGCTGGCAGAGGAAAGTCATTGGGACTGTTTCCTGTATGGCTGTGATTTGTCTTCTCCGCTTTTGGAGGTAGAAGCACCCCATTGTTTAGGCCTGTATGAGCCTTGGGGCTGGGATCTGCCTCTGTGGCCTGTCTGACAATAGAAAGGACCAATTCTTTGTAGGCCACTTCCTGCTAAATCTGGGGGGCTGCACCTGTAAGAAATTCTTAACTGTCTTCATAGATTTCGCTTTGTCCTCCATTTTCTTAACTCATTAACCCAGAGTACCTTCTCATGGCGCCTGTGTGCTTAAACCCGAGCGCGCCATGAGAAGATACAAATTAGAAGCGGTTACCCCCCCCCCCCCCCCGAGTGCCTTCCACAAGCGAGAGAAAGTTTACTGCAGATTTATAGTTCACCTTAATGTAAAAAATGCTGAAATCGTAACTAGATGTGTAATTTAGCATCTGTAGTTGTGATTCAGCGTGTTTTTACATTAAGGTCACATTAAAATTCTTGCTGAAAATCCGATTTAAAAGTTCTTGATAAAGCAAGCGGTGGCAGCCAGATTGTTGCAATCCAAGCCACCGCTTGCTTTATCAAGAACTTATAACACCTCCACCTCCAGCGTAAATTTCTTTTGTTTTCCCCCTTAATAAAAAAAAGAGGGTCCAGCAGCAGGTATTTCCTTTCTTTCTACCAAGAATTAGAGAATTGGACATTTTACCTGCTACTGGATCCTCAAAGGATTTCACGGACCGTCATACCTATCCAGCAGTTCCCGTTAAGCTCAGCGCAATAACTACCTTCTTTTATTCCTGGTAAGTGTTACTTTTTAATGTTAGGCCACCTTTCTGCTCAGAATGGCCTGAGAGAGATGTGATTTATAGCACAGTGCTTCCATCTCTGTACTGTGCAATTAGTTATGTTCATCCAGCCGAAAGACAGCTGTGGGTGTATTTGTTTTGACTGGTTTACAAGTCTGCTCGGAAACTAATTACACTGGCCCGCACATAACCTTAATACATGTGTTATCTAAACCTAGCAGTAGGATGTTAATGTTTCTGGTGAGCAAGACTTTTTTTTCATATTTTTCAAGTGTTTTTGACGTGTGTGTGACAGGTGGTGATGGGGGGCTAGCTAAGCTACGCAGCAGAAGGGACTTGAAGCTTTCCCGTAGTTGCTGTAAAGAATCATAATTTAGTTTTCTTAACTCTGCGTACCTTAAAACTATAGATATTGGCATGGCAGGAGTTTTTGCATTTGTTCGTTTTTCTGTGAAGTGTAAAACTTATCATTAAATGCAGCTTTCGGCGGCTAATGGAATGGTGACTTTGGCCACTTTCTGCTACCCTAGGGTAGAAGTGCTGTTTGAAATGGTTTCCGTACACTCCATGTAAACTGAGTATGTATGACAATTTCAAGGGCATTATAGATGCCTACCATGTTTCTGTTGCGCGTTTCGTGGGTTCTGCGGGCATTTTCTTCGCTGTATCTGCTTGAGGTAAATAGTGGGGTATCTTCTGTAGCTGCAAAGGATGGAAACTGCCGATGGGAAGCAGACTTGTTATGACCTACTCTATGGTCGTTATAACTCCTAGGACTATATTTTTAATGTCTTGTTGTAACTACTATATAAAGTTTGCCATGTAGCGGATGTTGATATTCCTGCTTTAATCTAAACCGTGGGCACTGTAATGAATTAAGCAGCTAAGTGGGGTTGTATGATATTTGAACTGTAGTGCATATCATATGAACAGCCATGATGCTGCCGAGCAAAAGGTTCTCAAAATAAGAGGCTTACTCTGCAGTATCATAAAGTTGTCTTGTAAGTTTGCATTTAATGTTTCATTATTTACAGTCCGTGAAAGTTGAATAGGTTTATTGTACACAGTATCAATTTAATGGATTAAGAATTGTGTTACCACTATAACCCAAAATAATGTACTTGCGTTGCGGCTGCTTGAATTATCAGTGTAAAGCTATGTACTGATCATTCATTTCAGTATTTTATCAAGTCAGAATATTTTTCTGCGTTTTATGACGTTCTAGTCTGTGGCTTACAATATGGTTGTTTGCAGAGTATAAATGATCTGTAAGCATGTTCACTTATTATTGAATGACAGGTGAGCGTCTTAGTTTTTAACATTTAAGACAGTCAACTCGACTTCATTGTATAAATACAAGTGCATTTATTTCAGTGCCTGTGTTATATTGTGCATCAGCTAAAACAGCAAGTGGTTAAGACCAGTTTTATCAGTGTAATACACAAGAATAAACAACTGGCCTGCAGACAGTGTCACACTATTATATCTTGCTGGTAGTTCTTTGAAAATCCTTTATTTAAATAACTGTGTTTAATCAAGGTAATATGTATCTGTTAAGCTGATATCCCATGTTTTTACAACACACATTTCATTTTTTTTTTAATTCCTTTCTTGCAACTAATATGTACTTAGGGTGCCTTTAGCTGCTTGTTGGTGACTGCTGAACAGCAGTCTTTTGTCAGAATAATAACAATGCATAACTGGTAGTGTGGTTGGGAGGGTGGCTTAATGGTTAAGGTGTTTGCCTTACAGACAATGTACAAGGTTTGAATCTCACAGGGGATACTTGGCTAGGTTTGAAATGGCTCGCAAGGGCAGTTAACTTAGTACTAATCTATGAACCTATGGTTTAAATTAAACTTGCAGCCTTAAGCCAGTTCTCAAAATAAGAGGCTTACTCTGTTTGGTCACAATGCACATATAATAAATTGTACATATACATTTGTATTGTGAATGGTGATTTTTAAATACTTTGAAAAGCATTTTGTAGACATGAAGGCTTGTATCATTTTATTTTACTGTTTTAGTGAACCAAGCAGCAACAAATCTGTAGAGAGATTTAAACTTAATTTTGCAATATGGCATACAGCGTGTCAAAATGGGATGGGTGTGGATATAGATCGATCAATGGATAAAGGGCTAACATGTATTTTGTAGTTTTGTTATCCTGTCACTTTAAAATTGATCAAACGGTTTAGTAATGCTGCCATAAAGGACCTTTCATCCATTGTGCATTGGTACCTGTTCCCTTATATTAAATGAACAATTGTTCTTAAATGTGTGGGATCCTGGTGTTCCCACAGTTTGTATTTCTTAAAAATAGAAGATGACATAATTACTAGGAGAACTTCTGGAAGTATGCGCTCGCGTGTGTGTGAGAGAGCGCGAGCATAATGGCTGGGTACCGTGACTTTACCACCAAACTTTTATTGAAGATCCAGCATTCCAGCTTAGATCCTACTGCACGAATGTAGCAATAAGAAGCTCTGACCAAACGTAATATTACCCCCAATTTGCTGTAAATCTACAATGAGGCAGGATCCAGTTATGTGAAGAAGTAAAAACTAGCTTCAAAGAAAGCTAAATAAAGTATCACTAAGCATCGTTTTGCAAAATTTTTGCAGTCTGTGCCTTTAGTACAGACTGAACTGCGCATATGAAGTCTTTTTCTTTTCTCCAGGATCCCATGGGTGCTGGTGCAAACACAAAGAAAAATGTTTAAATACGGTATACTACAGGCAGCATAACTCCGTTTGTATTACTAGTGTAAGCCCAAGGGATTTACTGCTGATGCATATCGAAAAAGAACTGCACGGAGTGAAATTTGTTTGCTGCTTTTAAACAAAAAAAAAACATGGGTATTCACTGTATAACCCCTCCGGTAAGACAGACACTGTGCATTGCTTGAGAAAGTCCTAAAAGTCCTAAAATGGCGTTTGTACAGCATTTTATAAATTAATATCTGTTCTCCGCTAATGTGATTGACATCTTTTAGTATTTTGGAAGGAAATTACCATTTGCAAGAAAACAAAAACATCACAAAACTATATTACTTTACTGTCCTTCCTATATATATTTTAGCTTGTTATTTTGCCTTGCCTATGTATGCAGCCAAGTATAATGAAATGGGAATCTGATGTCTGCTTTGGAAGCCCTCAGTCAGAACTCATTATAGTGCTGCCCAATAAAAAGTAATGGCTGTCTTGTGGTTTATAGCTTCATGCTGGTCTCCTTTCTGTGCTACTAAGTGATAGTGTGTCATGCTTTACTCTAAAGTCATCTTAACCAAATGGCAGTTCTTGAAATTGGTATGTGGTTATAAATCAGGTCTAATATTGCTGTTTACTACATAATTATTTCAGATCTTACTCTTTGCCTTAGAAGACCTTGTAAAGGTATAATCAACTGAAGTGTACAGTACTTGCCTATGATAACACAATGGAAATGAAAACATGGACATTATCCTTTCTGAATTGCTGCAGTAATTTTGTTTGCCTCATGGCTAGCTAGATTGTTTCTGGAAAAGGGTTCTGAACAAGTCCACTCGCCCAGTTAACTAATGGATATCGACAATAAATCAACAGCAATATAATTCTGTCATTGCCAACACCCTTTAAAATTCATTATTTATTTATTGACATTTGATTATCAGGAAAGTCCAGCTGGGTAGAAGCCCATTTTCAGTGGAGGCCTGGGGAGAAAAGCCCCAAATTATTATACAAGTTACGTGACAATCATTTAATACATTTAGGCAAATTTTAGAAAGTTTGTAGAAAAATTAAAGGTAGGTTGGCCTAATATAAACAGGAATTGAAAAACAAAGTGAGGGAAAACCGGCTTAAGGTTTATTTGGAGAGAAAATCACGTAAGAGAATTTGGTAGAAGTACTGAAGTAAGTGAAGAAGGGAGAGTAAGGAGGTATTGGGAATGAAACATTACATGTTCACATTTAAGGATATAGTTTATCCTGGTTTTGAGTAAGAACAGAGCAAGATTGTAGTTAGGAAGTCTCTCATACTGGTTTTGAAAGAAAAGGAAAGGTATTGACCTGATGAATACAGGTAAGAAGTTCCAGGTCTTCATCAACCCTGTATGAGATCAGACGATGCACCCATTGGGGGGGGGGCGAAACTACCCACTTATTTGGGTTTTTTTTTTTTTTTTTTGTTTTACGGATCAGTGTTTTTTGTTTGTTCTGTGTGTTTGAGATTGAGTTTTCCTCTACTGCAAAACCCGTGGAGAGAGACTGCCAGTCACTAAGTTCATATTTCTTATTAACCAAAACCGTCTGAAGTTACAGGTGTCGAGCCTAGTATGCAGTGTGTGTGTGTGTGTGTGTGTGTGTGTGTCAGTGTGATTTTTCAGGTATGCTTTTTTTTTTTTTTTAAAGTGTGTGTTATAGAATGCAGTTCTGTGATTTCATAGCGAGTGAGCTTGCTTACATTGGTTTAGTCTTTGAGTGTGTGTTATAGAATGGAATTCTGTGGTTTCATACCTTTAAACAGCGGCTGCATGTCCAGTTGGCCTACCTGGTTAAAAATGAGAATTATTGCTATTATAATTAGTTTTATTTGCCTTTTTTTTACATTTAAAGGTAGGACTAGATAATGCTGTGTGATGATTGTGGAGAAGGGTACCCTGTATTTTTTTTTGTGCAAGTGTGAGGATGGTTGGTTACAGCATTGCTTATTTTGTCGTGTCCAGGGGACAAGCAACATACATTTTTTGATGTTTTGTAGGTCTTCTTATATCTCCCTATACATACATAGTCAGTTAAAAGTTTGCTGAGCTTTTCCCATTGCTTTGCTCATAAAGCAGTTTATTGCTATGAAAAAGGTTGCACTCAGCATATGTGTTCTGTTTGGCTAATTGATTTTGCAGTTACCATAGCTGACATCATATCTAATAAAGGCATTCAGGGCATGGAATAAGTAATGGTGTGAATCAGAACACAATTCCTTGCTGAAATGTTTTTCATTAAATGATCCTAATCACAATTTCTTTACATGTGTTTGGTCTACAAAATCCAATTATATAGGTCTCATTGAAAGATCATAATATATGTCACTGCACTGCATGATGAATGTGTCTTTCCATTGCATTTGATTTATCTTGTTTGTATTTATTTTACATTTGTTGATTTGTCCTTGATGGATTCATTTAGCTCTTACTTTTATTCAGAGTAGTTTCTTCTAACCTTATCACGTTATGTGACTATCTGCAGTATTTTAAAAATGTTGCTCAGCCCAGAAATCAATGTATGCATTAGTAGGCCAACATTATTACAGATAAGATGTCTTATATAATACATTTTTACAGTTCAGATGAATACTGTCCTATTTATACCAGAATCACTGTTTACGTCTTTAGAATGGGTAATTGTGATGCTGTGTGTTTGTGTATCTGTCATAAGTATGACGTGTTCTTTTAATGAACCTCTGTCGATGTTTCACTTGTTGGATATGCCTGGTTATAGGAAGCATTGTACTGGATTGGTCTGAAGTATGCTGAATCAAGTGGAACATTGACTTCCTTGGACCGAGATACCTTACCTTTGTTTGTACATTGAAAAACATAGAATGATTTCCTCACGAGTGTAGACTTGTGATGGTCAAAGGCTAGATTAATGTCTGTGTGTGCCCCCAAGTCCCTGACTACTGAGTCAAGTCTTAGGCATGTGGTATCAATATGACAGTCCCAAGGGCTGGCTGACTTCCTGGAGGATATTCATAGGTGGGTACTAGGCTATCTGCCCGAAGGCATTTATAAGCCTAGCCAGAATGTGCTGGCTTTCGCCGTCCCCTTAGATTAGTTCCCTGTGCCTCTGTCCAGCAGAGCCAATGAAGTGATTCCCGAGGTAAACTGTTTCCCATCCACCCGTCAAGGTTTCCTTTGAAGAGTGTTAGTGAGGAGCTCTGCCTAATGTAGATTGGGATCTTGTTCCAAAGCATGGGAAGTCTCTGGGACAGGAATCTATCCCTCCAGCATGTCCTATTTATTGTTGGGGTGAGGTTTAGATCCCTAGAGCATGTGGCTCGAGGGGATAAGATTTTCTTTAGGTGGAGCATGTCCATCAATTCTGGGTCAGACATGGCCTTGTACGTCAGGCAGAGATCACCTCTGAGTAGGCGGTATGCAACAGAGTACAACTGGAGTTTCTTCAGTCGAGCTGCATAGGGCATCTGTTTGAGGCCATTGATCCTCTTGGTGAGGGACTTCTGTGGTCTTTCCAGCTGTTTGCAGGTGTCTTGTAAGGTACATTTCAAATGGGGCATTGTACTCTAAGATGGGTCTGATGAGTGATGAGTAGAGGGGCACAATTAACTTTTTTGATCTGGATGCAAACCCTTTTGTGATTAGGTGGGCCACGTAGAAGGATTTTCTAGCCACTTTGGCAATGTGATTATCAAAGGTGAGATTACTATCTACTTGGGTCCCCTGATCCCTTATTACGTCTTCCGTATTTAGGGGACTGCCACCTATGTGGTAGTTTGTGGGTACTTTGTATATTGTTATGTATTTCTTGGCAATTTTGTGTTAGTCCATGGCTCAGATGCCAGTTATTTGTCTATGTTAGTCCTTTATGGAGAGCATTTGTGGCACTGTTTCATTTGAGGATGTGCACATGCCTTGTGGTTGTGCATGTGGAGAAATGTACCTCAGAGTTGGCTTTGCTAGATTCTATTTGTCTTCAGATGTGTTTAGTTTTACACAGCTTTTATCTTGCTGGGTGCTGCACCTCCTACTTTTGGCCATGAATTTCTTCCTTCTGTTACAGAGCCTACTGATGTTGTGATTCCCACCAAGGGTGGCTGTTATTTATTTTGGTTTAGCTGTTTGGTTGCATGGTCAGTGTTTCCAATAATACATGGGTTTCCTGGGTCACAGAGGGGGGCCTATGTCTTGCAAGTAAGTGCTATGGGATTTGGCTTATGGCACTTTCAAGATGGAGAAGCTCAAGTTCATTGTCCTGCTTGACATGCCATGAGTCCTACATAACCACCTTTAGTAGTTTTCATAAGTCATATCTGCATTTTAAACCTGTACCGAACTGCTGTCTGGGTACTTTGCTACTTGGAATTTCTTATTGCAGCATAAAAATGAACAAGCAAGAGTAGTTGGCATTGCAGTCGTTTGATTTTTTTTTTGTATTCTTTATATTTACAGCCTCTAGCATATGTTTCACAATTTTTTTTAAATTATATGAAGTAGTTAAATGTGTTTGCAGTTCTTTAGAATGTGGTTATTGTACTACTGTGTAATTTTAGTTTTCATAAATGATATCTGCATTTTAAACCTGTACTGAACTGCTGTCTGGGTACTTTGCTACTTGGAATTTCTTTTTGCAGCATAAAATGTCATTTGATTTCATCTGATTGGTGTTTTTGTATATGGAAATATAAAATAGAGCTTTCAGTATTATTAAAAATGTAAGCTTTTGTGATTAGATGCTGTTCTTTGGTTTATCTTTTGCCAGTATTGCACCAAGTAGAGTTGACATTGTGAAAGGTGTTAAGTGTGCTATTTATGTAAGGGGAAATAAACTAAGAATCCTTTGTACAGTTTTTGAAGTTTTAGAACAACCTTGGGCATGTTTTAAGTGATAGTGGATTGCCAAGTCTGTTTGTGTTATTACAGGTAGTATACTTGCTTTTGATGCAGAAGGCTGTGGGTTCTACTTCCACAGTATGTAGATGGATTGCTGATACTGCACTGTGTTGTAATTTTTACTTTGGCAGAGATACCTAGTAACTATGAACTTATCAGTTTGCCATCCATTCCCTAATGCAATCTTACTAGCTTACTAGCGCAAACTCTAGCTATGCCACTGATCAGTAAGCCATGGAAAATGACTTTTTGAGGTCTTAGCAAACTATAATATTCTTTTCCTAAGATTAAAGTATTGTCTACCATAAAATGCCCTACTTTTACCACAAACTCATACACTGCAAGTAATCAAAAACAAAATCCACCGTTAACAGACCTGCTGGTAAACAGACTCGCTCATTAGTTCCTTTTAGTACAACTTAGTCCGCATGGTGGCTCCATCATTATATATATATATCTATCTATCTATCTATCTATATCTATATCTATATCTATATATATACCTATATATATATATATATATATCTATATATATATATATATATATATAGATATATATATAGATATATATAGATATATATATATATATATATATATACATACACACTATAAAGATTTATTTTTGTAAACAACTTGTACCATGATATGAATATGGTATATATGTTTTTCTCTTACCAAACTATATGAATGGCCATCAACTGTACTTCTTATTACTTACAGATCAGCCACATAAGGTTGAGATTTTCTCTAGGTTTGTTGCATTTCTGATTATACTCGGTAGTTGTCTGAGTGAGATAAAGGTAATTACTTGCTGACTACTACCTGCATGGAGCTATGTTATATTTTGGGAATTTTTTTGGCCTTAGTCAGTAGTGTGTGCAACTTAGCCCTTCCTCCCACCTAAGTGTTATACTATGTTACTGAATTACTGTATTACATAACAGCTGCACAAGGTAATATAATGAGTACCTACTCAACAGGTTATGTGCGGCAATTATCACCTGTGTCTGAGCATGCATACCTTTGCAGTAATGAAAGGCAGGTCATTATCACCTTAGCAATAAGTCAGTTACAATATAGCACTGAGTCATTATCACTTTTCAGGTAAAACTATCAGGAGCTGTCACTATTACTCACATAAGTACAACTCGTTATCACATTGATGAAAGCACAAGCCAGATTTTGTTTTTTTCTCTGCATGTAGTCATTGCAAGCCACTCCCTCCATTCTTCATCAACTACCTAGCCTCTGAAACCCCTTCCTTTATATATATAATGTGTGTAACCCACAAAGAAAGAAGGTGAGCTAAAATGCTGCAACTCATCCGTACAAGAACATGATGAGTCACCTGCAGTATGTCTCTGACATGGTACGCAAAGAGAAATATCCTCATGCTCAAAATGGAAATAAAGCTTTCTAGTATTAGCAGGGGACGTAGGACTGAAAAATCATAAAACAGGACTTTATGACCATCAATCTGTTTAATTTACCGAACTGTAAAATATGTCCACACGCACCATCTTTCATGAATATTAGAAACCTGTCCCTCCCTTCCTCTGTAGGATTCTTTTTCCGGGACAAGAGCAAGCAGCTGGCCCAGCCAAGGATACACGGCCTGCTTGCAGGGGAGACAACCCTATAAAAGAGAGGAAAGGTCATGAACTCACTTTTATATACTGCAGCAATCAGTTCCCATACCCAGAGGTCCTTGGTTAGACTGAACCAATGCTGCCCAAACCGGCGGTCCTTACCCTGCTTTTTCTTTTTACATGTGCTCCCTTGTCACTGTCCACCCATTCAGTATTTCAGGTAAGGTAAGACTGTATCTTATGCTGTTCTGGGAGTTACTGGAAAGGGAGCAGCCAAAAACCCTATGCTGTCCCATCGCCAAATCTTGTGTTGGTGGGTGCATCACAGGGGGCATACCCAGCCAGCATGGATCTTGTGATCCACCTGGATCACTGTTGGGAACTTGAAGACTCTTCAGCTCAGTCCCATAGTGCTGCTGTCCTAGGTAAGCATGGGCTTGGGTGTGCCACTGTGATGTAATGCTTCCTTCCGGGAAAGGACACATGCAAAAAGACACAGCCTGGGTCAGTCTTGGTCTTTTGACATGTTGCCTTGATGTAGCTCTCCACTCAGTCTCCCTGCCTTTAAGTGTAGTCAGTGTATGTAGGTGAGTAGTAAATGTATGAAGGTCAGGACAGCAATTAGTGAGTTACTTCAGTCCCTCATCCCTTAGGTCCATTGCTGAATGGGCACATGTAAAGAGAAAAGGCAGAGGTAAGGCAGACTGCTGACACTGAAAAAGGTCATGAGACCATAGTGGTATCAGCAGTCTGAGTGGGCAGCCGGCACAGCTATGGGACACTACAGATAACCAACATCTGGAGCCCCATGCCTGTCCTTGGCATATTAGTGGAGCGTCAGTCCTTGCCCTGCTTTTTCTCTTTACATGTGCCCTGGCTGTGCACCCTTGTCAGTGTCCACCCATGCATTATTTCAGATAAGGTAAGACTGTCTTCTGCTGTTCAGATGTTTACAGAATGCGTTCATGCATGGCTTGATGCACAGGGTTGGTGGATCGACAATATGCCATAACGGCATCACCGCCGAAGATGTTCACCGGTTCAGAAAGGATGGCATTCACCTAACTGAGGAGGGCATTGCGTTGTTCTTGACCAACCTCCACAATGGCGTCAGGAGAGCCATGCATGATTGTGAGAAGAATGGAAAACACCCATGACAAAGTCGGACCAGTATAATAAGTAAAACACTATTATGAAATGTGTTGTGTAAAATTAATTTCTCTGAGCATGGCAAATAACTTATGGAAATTATGATTTTTTTTTTCATATTTTGGTAAATAACTTTGCAAGGGAGCATCTGAATGTGTTAAGTAATACCTCATTTTGCAAAGATTATTTATAGTTCTAACATGGTAAAAAATTGTGCCTGTATGTTGTATTCATAGGCAGATATCAAAGTTTGTTTGTGACGTACGGTTATGGAAATTATGATTTTTTTCATATTTTGGTAAATAACGTTGCAAGGGATCATCTGATTGTGCCAAGTAATATCTCATTTTGAAGACAGTATTGCTGGTTCTAACAAGGTAAAAGAATTGTGCCTGTATGTTTGACACATGTGCAGATATCAAAGTTTGTTTGAGACTTATGGTTATGGAAATTATGATTTTGTTTCATATTTTGGCAAATAACTTTGCAAGGGAGCATCTGAAAGTGCCAAGTAATATCTCATTTAGAAGACAGTATTGCTGGTTCTAACATGGTAAACGAATTGTGCCTGTATGTTGTACTCATAGGTGATATCAAAGTTTGTTTCGGACTTAGGTTATGGAAATTATGATTTTTTTTCATATTTAGGTAAATAACTTTGCAAGGTAGCACTGCATTGTGTGAAGTAATACCTCATTTTGAAGATAGTGTTACTCCTTACAACATGGTAAAAGAACTGTGTCTGTGCACTGTACACACATAGAGATATCAGTTTGTTTAGTCTTGTACGAATATGAAAATTATACATTTACAATACTTCTCATTATTATGCCCATATCTCTGCAAGGGAGCATGGTAATCACACAAATGATGCGTCATTTTGAAGTTGACATTCAGACGCACAACTTCTACACTGATATGTAGGCTCTGTCTGTTACAGGTGATGAGATATTATGCTTCGTTTATTTATCAATTATGAGAAATAATATACTAATCATATTTCTGTGAATATCTCATGAAAGGAGCGTCACACAGTTATGGTTAAGGTATCATTTTAAAGCTGACATTCATACTAACAAATTAAATTCAAATTGTATGGGTCTGCATGGTACATAGACCAAGATATTATGCTTTGCTTTTCCAAAAAGTTAAAAAATTTGCACAATATCAGCATTCCTTGCCAAATATTTAATAATGACTTTGATATGCACTATCAACATTTACACTGTTGGAAAGGTCAGTGTCTGCTGAACAACTTTCACGTTTACATTTTTAGTGTAGCTCTTATAGTTAAAGAGTTATGAACATTTGTTTTCTGTATAGTATTACAAATGGATTTTCTGAAAATGAGCTCAGGCTGCACTGTTGTTCGTATGGTGGAATTAAGCAGGCAGCTTTTTCTGAGCTGCTCTGGAGTGAATGAGTTAAACACCTCTTCTGCTTTAACACCAAACAAAGTATCATGCTGTAATGGAGCACCTAATAATTTTGCTTTATCATCAGGCAGATTCTGTTCCTTTAACCAAGCATACCGCCTAATGACAGAACCCGTAACAGTGGCCCTGCAAGAGGCCTCCAGAGAATCAAAACCACATTGCAAAGTATGCTTTCCCACTTGTTCAGTTGCATACAATAAATCCTGCATTTCCTTGTTTTCTGCACATTCAGAATTTAATATTTTCTGTTTAAGCAGTGACATTAAGTATTGCTGATATTTAAGCATATGAAATTGACAATTTAAAGCCCTCACAGCCAAAGTAGCAGAAGTGTAAACCTTTTTCCCCCCATCTGTCCAGTGCCAGTGAATCCCTATCAGAAGGGATAGGGTTTTTTGCAGTGGAAGCCTTGACCCCTTTGGGACACTGAGAAATAGTTTCTGGGTCAGCAGCAGGGTTTTTATAAAGAAATTTATGTGAATCTGGAACCCTGTAGTATCTGTCTGGCTTAACAGGTGCAGGGGGTAGAGAGTCAGGAGACGGGCCAGACTCTGAAAATACATCTACAACGTCTAAAAACAGGAGGGATAGCAAGAGGCCTGTGCTGCGGTAGTAAAAGAAAGTCTCCGAGCCCTTTCTTAAATTCTGAGTAGTCTTGGCTCTCCCAGTGGAAGTGCTCTCTCATGGTATGCAGGGTTTCCCCAAAAGAATAATCCTCAGGAGGAGAGGCTGAAGTGATAACTTCTTCAGCATCGGAATCCTCATAGGGAGGGAGAGAGTATCCCTGTTCAGAAGAGGAGTCAGAGGAAATGGAAACCCGATCTGAAGATTCATATTCTGTCTCTTGCCTAGGCCTCTTATCAAGAGGGGGATGGGAACCCCTGATCAAAGTAATTAGGTCTTCGGCCATTTTGACTATCTGTTTTTTTTAGGCATGGAGGCCTGTCCAGGAGCTTGCTGCACTTGTTTCTTTGTCTTTAGTGGTGCTTTAGTCTTCGCCTCTGAAGCTGTAATTTGTTTTATATATAACTGTGTAGGCCTAAAAACACCCTCAGAAGCAGATGCCTGCTCAGTGGTTCTGGACCCATCTGAGGGAATATGTTCCAAGTGTCCAATACCTTGAGTTTCCAGAGGCCTAGTCTGCTCCATGTGGGAGTCGGAAGCGGCCTGCGGCTCTGAGGTAGTGGGCGTCAGGGGCTGCGAAAGCGCCTGAGAACCGGTGACTGGCTTAGAAGAAGCCTAGTCAGTTTTGGACCACGGATGCCTGTTCTTTTCCTTGCGTTTCTCGTGAATAGCTGCAGATGGATGGCTATCCGACGACATTGTGTAATTAAATCTCCGGCCAAAGTAATGAAATGCAAAATCGTACCGACACTTAATAGTGCGTTGGTTAAGTCTAGCACAAAACCTGCAATTAGCAATGTCGTGATCAGGGCCTAGGCAAGGAATACAATAAGAATGGAAGTCCTTATGAGGTATTTGCTTCCCACAAAAAATACAATTAACTTTTTCTGACATCGGTCTGGAGCAAGAAAAAAAGTTTCCCCAACGGGGTACCTGGCTTTAAATGAAGACTTCAGATCTGAAATTCGAACACGAAAATCTCAGGAGTCTGCCGACCGGCACTTGCGAACTGCTTTGGGCACAGCGCGGCAAGAAAGACTTAAGAAAATGGTGTCTACTGCATCTTTTATACCCCTGGTGCTCTGACGTCAGGGAAGAGGCGACAGCAACCGACGCCGAACCAGGACTTTGGAATTCAGGCCGCCTGCCAGCAGGATAACCCAAGAGTAATGACTGCAACAGTGAAACACTATGAACATCTCAATTATGGCAGTATAACAAAAGGGCAATAAAATAAAGTCATATAGAACAAAGGATAATTTGTTAAAGTTGTGGAGAACTGTAACAAGGGGAAGAATCTAAGTAAGGCATGGATTGACTACAAAAAAAGCAGCTGATGGTATTCCACCACTCATGGATAAGAGTGCTTAAAAATGTACAAGATGCACCCTACACTGATTGACTACATTACAGTAACCATGAAACAGTGGCAGACCACTTTGCAATTAAGCCATAATAAAGGATAGATTATTATCCCAAGGATAAAAATTGAAAGGGGGACATTCCAGGGTGAGACACTCACTGCTGCTATTCTGCCTTGCCATTAATCCATTAAGCTGTTTACTTAACAGCTTATGTCAGTGGTTCCCAAACTTTTTCGATTCTCTGTTCCCTTGTTGAATCCAATTTTTCCAAAGGCGCCCCCCCCCCCCCAATTCTAATGTAAACAAAATTAATTACTACCATTGGCTTAACAGTTCTGGCATCCAATAACTTCCAGAGTTGTCTGACCTTTGCCAGGCAGTAAATCAACAAACCACACAACACTCGTTACTGCAGTTAACAAGCACTTCATTTGAAATCACTACAACTAACTCTATTGTACTTTGCAATGGTAGGCAAGCTTTTACTGCACTACAGTATGGTACAGTATAATGTAAACTTTAACTGCTGGCAAAATGCAACAAATCATATGGAAAGCATAGTTACATTTCCAGCAGCACTACTCAGGCATTTCTTTTCTCCCCTTCCCCAAAGAAAGTTTTAACTGCTCAGTGTTTAAGTACCACCTAGAGAGTCCCCCAATGAGGGGGAAAATGCATATATCGCAACAGTTGGAGGTGCTAATCTTTTATGCTGACTGTTATTTAAGAGAAACAGAGTACAATGAAGCAGATAAAGCCACACAACTGGAGGGGATCTGAAATGCATACGCTTTCCCCAATACATGCTAAGCCTACAAAATGTGAATTTTTAAGACCACCAACTTTAATTTAGGCTTTTACACAGCTGTACCAGCCACCACCAAGAACAGACTATTTCACTTTATCTGACAAATACACAGAAACAAATGTAAAATATGCTTGACATATGTAGTACTGCACTTTTAAGTCATAATGGGTTGTTCAGTGCTTTCACTCATCGTCCCGTCAATGCACTCAATGCATTGCACCCCAGCAGCTCCATGAAAACTGCCCCAAGGCAGCATAACAAATATAAGAATTTTATTAAAGCAATCTCACAGAAACAAAATGGGGAAAGGTGCGATAGAAACACTGAAGCAAATCAGTACAGGTAATCTGAGGGCAGCTTACATAACTTTACATACAAAGTATTTGAATAGAAAGGATAAAAAATTAGTAACTATAAAATACCACATACTGGTAGTTTATATTAAATGGTAACAATAAGTGGGAGAGAGAAATGTTTTACTCAACTGCCACACAATTTAAAATGTGTTGCATCACCAACAGTCATACTATGAAATTAAACAGGTGTACAGAAATGTGATGCTAAACATACACAGAGCTAACCAAGACAATGACTTGCCACATAGATTTCATCAGCTTAATAAAGCACATCCTGCAAACTGTAAAATCGGAACCACTCTCTATTAAGAGTGTCATACTGTTAATATAACTAATTCATAAAAACCTTTAAACAGTGTTCAATGCACACCTGTTTCATTCCCAGTCCTGGCAGTTTAAATGTCCAAAGCCCACCCACCAGAAAAGAAAAATATTTACATTCCTATCTTATCAGATGCATACATTTAATCACTGCCATTACTGTTCAGTGAAAGCAGAACACTTACCCTTTTTGAACTCCTCTAAAAGGCATGGACTGACCCCACCATGGGTAGGTGGCACTGTGAGGACAGACCGTGATTTGTCATGAAGTAAGTGTGTCTTACTAATGAGCTAGGGTACCCGGAGGCAGACTTAGAGGGTTAGGCGGTAACCAGGTGTTTGTAATACAATATCAAGGAGGATCACCGTGTTAACACGCTGCTATACCGTAATAACCTTTAGCACGGCCGCAAAATAAGCCACGAACTAATAAGCTTAGTAACCACGCTTATTAGTTTGTGGTTTATTTTGCAACTAAGCGTATTAGTTGGCGGTGCCTCTCCAAAGCTGCGGCTCCCCAGGGCGCCATGGCGCACACTTTGGGAACCCCTGTTGTATACAATTAATGACTACGATCATGCATGCTTACTCAACTGCTTCTACAAAATGGCACTAAGGTTGTGCAAGTGTACGGCTCTATACGTGCATATACAGTCTCGCATGCTTCTTAAAGATAAAAGCACACACACTTTACACTCTGATCTACATCCTCTCTCTGAGAAATAGACCATACAAATGTTAGATGGTCAGCATGCAGAAATCACAGGTAAACCACAGACATGTATTACACAGTACTAAACAAAAGTTTGCTGCATATTTCACACTTAGTTTAGATATTCGTCCATATCGTGACAAAACTGAGAATTTGATTTAGCAGCTGGGACAGTTTCTGCAAAATGGTTGACCTATGGAATTTTCTAATCACTTTCTGGAACAGAAATCAGACTTTTGAACACATTCAAAACCTCATTCTCTGAATTCGTACCATCTCTCCTTCCTTCAAAGGAAGAAGTAGTTTGCTCGATCGGTCGTAACTAGATTTCTGGGTATTACACTTCTTAAACAATTGAGCCTTGATAGTTTAATGTTCTTCGACTTAGGCTGCAACAAACTGGATGAAATAGGTAACATAGTTCTAGTTTGTCTGAAAGTAACCTTTGAGCAGGTGAGCCAAGATTATCACCAAGAGGTACGTTTCTGAGATTAAACAAATTCAAGAATATCTGTAGTCACGCTTTGACCTTTCAAGTAATTGCTTTGCACTCTTTACTGCTCTTCCAGCTAGACCATTGGATTGAGGCTATTCAGGACTACTAGTGACATGTATTAAGTCCCACTCTCTTGCAAGTTTCTGAAACAACTGGCTAGTAAATAGAGTACCATTGTCAGTAAAAAGTTTGTGTAGACTACCATGAACTGAGAAATGACGTTTCAACTTAGTAATAACAGCTGAGTTTAAGTTTGGTAGTAGATCAATTTCTAACAAATTTGAATAAGAGTCTACCAAAACTAAGCAGTGTTGATTGTTCCACTCTAAGATATCAGTTGCTACAATAGACCAAGGTAATTCAGGAGTTGGACTTGGCTGAAGTGGTTCTCTCTGCAAACGCGATCTGAACAGGTAGAAAGAACTTTATCAATGTCTTTCGATAATGAAGACAAAATACTAATTCTCATGCTCTTCTATTAGTAGATGTAGTACCTGGGTGACCACAATGTAAAATCTGGATGTATTCCTGTTATAAAGGACACAAACAACAATTTTAGGACCTTTGAAAATAATGCCCTCTTCCATGAACAATTCATCTCTGTAGGGAAAATACATTTGCACTTCAGGTAATATACTAGATAGGTACCAAAACACCTTTTCCACTCCTCAGGCATCCTCTGACTTTCCAAAATTTCATTAAACAATCTAGTTAAAAATTCCTCTGCCGTTTCTCCTAAGCACCTCCATGCTTCCATTGGTATGTCATCTGGGCCAACAGCCTTTCCAGTCTTCATCCTCTTCATAGCGGTCCTTACTTCCTCCTTGCTAATCTGTTGCACTTCCTGATTCACTATCCCCACATCATCCAACCTTCTCTCTCTCATTCTCTTCATTCATCAGCCTCTCAAAATACTATTTCCATCTACTCAACACACTCTCCTCTCTTGTGAGTACCTTTCCCTCACTATCCTTTATCACCCTTACTTGCTGCACATCTTTCCCAGCTCTGTCCCTCTGTCTAGCCAATCGGTACAGGTCCTTTTCTCCCTCTTAAGTGTCCAATCTCTCATACAGCTCTCCATACGCCTTATCCTTAGCTTTCGCCACCTCTCTCTTTGCCATGCGCCTCATCTCCTTATACTCATGTCTACTTTCTTCATCTCTGTACGACCATAATAATAGTGCGACCATAAATACAATCATGAAACTTAGAACTGTTTGAGCATAGTGCATCTCAAGTCTGTGTTCGTGTTCTTGATGCACAGGCTACTGGTCTGCCCTCTTGAAGTTTAACTGCACCTAAACCAAATTTTGAAGCATCACAACAAAAAATAATTGATTTGTTCACATCATAATGTCAATGTGGGGAAGTGGCAGTTTTCTGCTTAAGGTCTTCACATGCCTTCTGATGTTCTAACCCTGACCATGCAACATTTTTGCATGCAAGCTCTCAAAGATTGTGTCAACTCACTAAAGTCTAGTATAAGTTTGCCTAAATAGCTGACCATTCCCAGAAAATACTGCAAACTCTGTACATTATCTGGCAGTAAATCTTTAGAACAGCTACTTACTTGGTCAGATCTGGTTTTAAGCTTGTACTTTTAAACAAATGACCTACATAAGTAACTTCTGGAAGTCTGAATTTGCACCTCGAAGAATTGTGCTTTCATTCACTTCATGAGCTCTATCTAGTACTTTTAGGTTTCTGTCATGTTCTGCTTCACCATTGCCTCCAACCAATAGATAGTCTACTATGATGGCACGTGAATAACCTGAAAAAATTTGCTTCACTGCACGCTGAAAAACTTCACTTGCACAATTTACTCCAAATGGCATCCTTAGGAAGCTGTAGCTCCCAAACGGAGTACCAAAAGTAGTTAGAAATGAGGATTTGCGATCCAGCATCACGTGCCAAAATGAACTCTCTGCAGCCGAAACAGAAAATACAGTGGCATTCAGTATTAGAGCTGCAACCTCTTCGACTGTGCACATAGAATGATAGTCTTTTTAATGCTTTGTTCAGATCTTTCAGGTAAATGCATATTCTGATTTTGTCTAAGCCTTTGTGAGCGGCTACCATAGATGACACCCACTCAATTGGTTCTGTGACTGGACAAATCACACCTTGCTGTACCATTTTATCCAACTGAGCTTTAACTTTATCTTGCATCACTATTGGAACTCTTTTTGCTGGACTGACTACTGGTGCGATCTCTGGCTCTAACTTCATGGAATATGCAACTGGAAGTTTGCCTAATTTGTCACCGAAAACATCAGAATACACTGAGAAAATGGCTTCTGAAAAACTGGAACTCAGAACTACACTCACATCATTAAACTTCTGTGGCAAAAGAAAGCAGATTCATTCTTAAACTATCTTTAAGACAAAGATTGCACCAGTCTTCGGACTACATAAAATACGTTGCAACAGTTCTCAGCCAAATAACTTGCAAGTATCACTGAACTTTCAGTTTGAATTTCTTTACCTCCATAAGCAACACGTCTCGCACTACTGGTTACAATGAGTTTTTCTTTAGCTCTCACTCTTGCAAACGTGTCTGCCAATATAACATTACACTTACAGCCAGTGTCTACCTTGAGCTCTGTGGATTTTCCATTAATCTGGGCAGAACAAAATACTTCACTCCTTGTTAACAAGTTCACTACATCAACTCTTTCACCAGGCATCGATACAGAATCCACATAGAAAGCTGACTGTTTAATAAACTTAATAAACTTGCTTTTTTGTGTGACCTCTCTAAAACTGTGTGAGGCTTGCTTGATCTGCAAACTTCTGGAAATGATTCCATTTTTTTTTTTTTTTTTTTTTTTTTTTACACTTGTGACACTGCTGACCATATGCTAAGCACTTCACTCAGACTCGTGATTTGCACTACAATTGTGAAGGTTGACAAACGGTTTTACTGGAACTTGCCTGTGCTGCACGGAGCTGCCGTTGGAGCTTACACCTTTCTTAGAACTTTCTGGAAAAGCTGCACACCTTGTTTGGAAATCCTGTAGCTGTCACAATCTTAGGCCTGTTCTTGTTTGCCACGTGTTGCATATTGTCTACATGTGCTGTGGAACCAACTGAAACCATGCTCTCTTCACCCGCAGTGTTGTGTGTTTTTCTGTCAACTCATGGATCTGACAAATCTCTATGGCTTTACTCAATGTTAAATTACCGTCACGAAGCAAAACCTCTCTCACAGCAGCACTAGTAATTCCACATGCAAGTCTGTCCTTTAAAATCACCAAACTAACAAAAATTAGCTCCACCTCTCAAGTCAGTTATGTAAGCTGCAAATGTCTCCCCTGCCTTCCGATCTCCTGTGTAAAATAAATGCATCTCTAATGTAATATTTGTTTGTGGATCACACAATTCTCTGAACTTGTGCCTCAAACGGTCAAGGTCTTTTCTGGATACAGCTTGCACAACAGTATGATGGTCTGCACCTTCTCTTTCATATACTGCTGGTGTGTACACAAATGAAAGTTCACTTTCAATGGCCTCTAACCCAGCTAGAGGTAGCAAAATGAATGCCCTTGTGCATGCATCTCTATCTGCATAAGCTGCTTATATGAAAACGATTGTACACTTGCTGAAATATTCTCCAGCTTTTCGCAATTTTCCAATCAAACACAAGTGGGTAGGGGTTTTTGAAATCAGTCTGCCATATTAACACATGCCAGCAAAGGGGTTTGCAAATAAGCATAAATATACACACATAAACATATGCCAAAATTAATACCAATAACTGTTCAATGTCTTTGTACTCTAAACCTTTATTTTTAGATGAGCTTTTCTCATAAGCATGAGAATACACAATCTCTTAGTACTTTTGAATAACTGGACTTTGCGAAACACTTCTCGGGCTTTTTGATACTTTTGCTGAACTTAGTGAAATAACTACTCTAGCATATTCACCTTTGCAGATGAAATTCAAAAAGTATCAAAAAGACTAAGTAATTTATCACCATCTGCTGTACTTTTTGGAACTTTATCGATTAAGGGAGGCATGCAACAGTCATTCACCTTCACTTAAAGTCGTCTCTTAAGAAACATTCGAGAACTTCACAATGCGACTAAGTAATTCACGGGCACCATTATACTCTAATATCTTCTGTAAGAAAACACCTCTCATCACTGTAAGAAACATGCCCAGTAACTGCACAACGCAAACAATTGCATACAGCACACTGAAATGTCCCCAAAATAGCGGTACCTTACTAGGTAATTCTCTACAGTTCAAGCAGCACTCTAATGGCAGTTCTTTGCAAATGGACACACCCAGAATACAGTAAACTCTTGATTAACGGGCACCCATGGGGATTAGTAGATGCCAGGTTCTGGTTGCTCGACAGTCACCATTAAAACTAGGCCTGACAAACTGTACCCTATACTATTTGTTTGGTTTGACTTGTTCTTAGGTTGGGGAGAGAGGGAATTTATTCCCATCTTCTTTTTTAAACTCTGACTCTAAAAACATAAGGTATGTTTCTGTGGGGGGAAACAAAGCGCAACACATGAAAATTGTAATGTATTTCTTCAATTTTCTTTTTCTGGTTGCTTGAGTTCCGGTTAACCGAGAGTTTACTGTAACTGTACTTTGAATTACACGAAGCAGCTGCATCTTGCACACAACAAACTCTTTGAAATGCATGCACAGTAGTAAGCACACACTGTAAGCACTTTTACACACACGGAGATAATTCAAATAACTTTAATTATATCCTTGGTAGTCGTAGTTATGCCCAAATACAGCACTATGCCAAAACACATGCAGTGCCCTTGCGTTATTTCACTTAATGTGCCTTTTATTAACTTTACTGTAATCGTTTTGCTCATTTAAGCCCTTTTTACACCCAATACATTTTTCTTGTGCTCGTTTTACTCTAAACATGCCCAACTTTGCTTTAAACACACTGGTTTTCTGCTTTACACATGCTCATTTTGCTTTATAATTATTTCATCTAATACTTTTATCTTAAACATTTTCTTTAGTTAAACTTTTCTTGCTTTCCACTTGCCTGATAAGGTGGTCTGTGCCTTTGTAATGCCTCTTTATTGTCTTTTGCATCAAGTAAACAGCTTGTGTTATTTCTCATTACCTTGGTTTCTTTCTGGCTTTGTTTGTGCACTTTTCTCTCGGTTTTATCCCCGCTGTCATCTTTACACCTGATGGCTCAGGATGTTCTTCTCTTCCATCCAAGTTCTGACACCATGTAGCTTTCGTGTTGGTACAGGAATACATGAATCTTCGTGGGTTCTGTTTAAGCAGCTTTATTACATACAAACATTACTACTGTTAACTATTGACTCAAACTTAAGTAACTTGTATACAATTGATAACTACGATTATGCATGCTTATACCAACGGCTTCAAAAAAAATGCACAAAGATTGTGCACGTGTATAGTTATATACATGCACATACAGTCTCACATGCTTCTTAAAGATACAACCACACACTCTACACTCTGATCTACATTCATGTTAGCAGACACCTGGTCGGAGCGGTAATGAGCCATGCTAGCTATGGAAATAAGCAGAATCTCTGCAGTCACAGGTGAGCTGCTACCACTGCCATGCATTTGAACACCTTGGGGGCTATGGTGAGGCAAAAGGGCAGTGCTCTGAATAAATAACCGGTTCCCAGCTGGATGCATAAATACCTTCTGGACTGCTTGTCCAGCTTTATGACAGAGTACGCATCCTGAAGGTCTATCAAGCACATCCTGGCATTCTTGCTCAAGAAAGGTAGAATAGACCGAACCATGACCATCCAAAACTTTGTACGTTGAACAGACTTGTTCAAAACGCTGAGATCCAAAACTGGTCTCCAGTCCCCTGTTTTCTTTGGCACTACAAAGAATCTTGAGTTTGCTTGAGTCTTTCAGCTTTTCCCGGTTAGGGGTCGCCACAGCGGAACTCCGGTCCGCTAATGATTGGTAGTGCAATTCTACTTGGTCTAGTGCGACCTTGTTGGACGAATTTTATGGCAGCCTTTGTATTTCTAGTGCTGCTTCTTTCCTCTGACAGACTGAAACATCAGGAATTTTGCATACAGTTGTAGGTGGAAGGGAAAAAGGGAATTGTACAACATCTGGAAATAACCCTCTGCACCCATGTATCTCTTGATATATCTAGCCAGGCTCTCTGGTACAGAGATAGTGGACCCCCAGTTGCCTCCAGAGGTAGACAATTGGGCCTGCTTTCAGGAGAGCTGGTAGAGTTTATCACAGAGAACCTCTGGACCCCTGGTTTTGTGGGGACCACGGGGGCATTGTCATCCATTAGACAATGCCCTCTGCCCCTAGGTGAACTATCTCCACACGTGTCCTGGAAAGGACCGTGGGGACTTTGAACCACTTATTACAACCACCTCATTGATTCCTAGGAAAGGATCAGAAAGAGGTAATTTATGCCCACACTTTTGACAGTTTTTGAAGCTGGCAGGTGCTTTACCAGACATGATGACTAGCCATAGAAAAAATATATATATTTTTTTAAACTCAATGAAGAGAAAGAGGAAAAATACCAACAATAGTACCAAGAACTATACTAACGTGTACAAAGGAGAGAAGAAAAATTACCAACGATGGTAAAACAGAAACACAGAGTGTAAAGGGTAAGAGAAAAAAAAGTTATTTCTACGTTAAGATGAGAAATAAAAAAAAATCAGTTATCCTAACACAAGCTCAAGAGCCCAGGATGACCACTTTTCATGAAAAGTGGCAAACAAGAACTGGTATGTTAGGGGTTGGTGCATTATGGGTAAGGGAGTAGCTCGAGAGCTTTTGGGCTACCATGAGCTTTAGTGACAGCCTAGTAGGACCCGAGGATCGGATCCGAACCAAACAGTTGAGGACAGAATGAAAAATCAATTTTTTTTTCATTTTTAAAACCATTTACTCCAGTATTAAATGAATTGCTCAAGTTTCACTTTATCATAAAATTCTGCTACACCTCCTCCCAACTGTTACTCTGCATGTATTAAACTCACAGATCCATTTATTTATATACAAACTGTTGCTTCCCTTTTCTAAGCATCCCACCTTTAATTCTTTACCTACTTTACAATATTCAAACTTCAATTACTAAAAATTAAAAAAAGTAACACAGGAGACTAATGAAACCATTTAACTGTTTATTTTCTTTTTTATAACTGTATGCGTACCCATGTCATATAGTTAAAACTTTTAGAATTTAATACAGATAATTAAAATAAAATAGTATATTTACATTAACAAATCAAAACTTTGGATTGCAATATAATTACGTCGGGGGGGGGGGGGGCTTACAGCAGTAGTGTGCGTTTCAAAACGAACTGAGCCAAACACACTTGAGTAAGAGAAATACAAAGAACAAAAAAGGACTACCCTGTGTGGGAAAATTAAAATTTCCATAACTACAAAATCCTTAGGCAAGGAACTCAAACTGTATAAGCTCAAAAACTGAACACACTGCCAACAAGGAGGAAAAGGTATTTGCTTATACTGACCTACACACATTACATACACACACAAATCAATAAGTACATACATACGTATATGTACGTACACCATACCTCTCAACCGTACCGAATTTCAAGTAAATACCAGTTTTGAGGGCAAATTATTGGGGTGCCACGAATTCAGAGTGCCCCTTTAATTTCTGACCCCCCCTTTTTTTTTTGTCCTGACAACCTGATCTAATCATGTACAGCCAGCCATTCGTTTATTTAAGTTGCTGCAGAGTCTGTCAGACCATCAGCCAGGCAGTGCACAGCACATCTTTACTCCTTTAGCCAGGTAAGGCAAAAAGACCAACTGGGTGCATTAATAGTCTCATCAAAAAAGTGAAACGGTAACTTATGGCAGTTATGTTAAGCCTGAAATAGAGGACACAGCAGCTTGCTTGTCTAAGTTGTCTTAATCTTATGTGCGAAGTGCAAATAAGAAATTTTTGCTTACACTAAGAAGTGTGTGCGCATTAATTGTCAAATGAGAACAGCACAGTCTGCAGCCGTTTTACTTTGCTTGCTTCTTGCATACTTGTCTTATGTGCGTGGAGTCACTGACAGTCATTCTGTTAAGCGGTTAAACTGAAATGTGTGCTGCTGAAACCTTTGCTTGCATACTTGTAGGAACGGCTGAAAAACAAATTGTCTGCTGAAACCTTTGCTTGCATATTTGTAGAAACGGCAGTCAACTGAAACCATTGCTTATGACAGCAATTCTGTTGTCATGTTCTGAAACCTTTGCTTGCAGCCTTGCATATTTGTAGAAATGGCAATCGGCTGAAACCATTGCTCTTTGCTTGCATACTTATAGAATCGGGCGGCTGAAAAAACAATTGTGTGCCTTTGCTTGCATATTTACAGAAAATGGCAGTAAACTGAAACCACTGCATACGAGAGAAATGGCAGTCTGGCGGCAGTTCTGTTAACTGAAACCTTTTTGCATTCTGATAAGCTGTGTGCTGAAACCTTTGCTTGGATACTACTGCTGCTGACGTATTTCTTGCATTGAATTCTGTTAAGTTGTGTGCTGAAACCTTTGCATATTTGTAGAAACGGCAGTCAACTGCTGAAATATTTTTGCATAACCAATGCTGATTTAATATAACAAAGGAAATGCGATAGTTGACTTACGAGGGGCTGGAGGTGGACAGGAAAAGGTAAATGCGTTCACTTTAAGGAATTAGTGGATTAAAAAAAGTTTGGCTTGAGTTAGTGATAATATATGGAGGATAAGTGGTGGGTTACTACAGGTTGTGAGGTGAAGGACCAGTTTATGACTTCCAGTTCTGCTTTCTGAATCATTGTTGTTAAACCTTGGGAAAAGGAAGAGTTGTGGTAGGAGTACATACCCCATTGAGGTATTGGGTGGAGTGCATGGATAAAAGTACAGTTGTGTATACTTGCCATAAATGTAGACGTTAGAGTGTATTCACTGTTGCAGTCATTACATTTGGGTAATCTGCTGGCAGGTTGCCCTCAGTCGGCCTGATTAACAAAGTCTTGGGTCCTGCGTCGGTTGCTGTCCCTTCTTCCATGACATCAGGTCGTCAGGGGTATAAAACATGCAGCAGACATCATTACCTCAGTTTTTCTTGCCCCAGATGTCCCCCAAATGGGGAGCAAAATAAAATGTAAAACACAAAAATATACCTCCAACCAAAAGCAAATACACCAAAAATGCTTTTAAGCATAGTAACAGAAAGTAGAGGTATAGTCAGAGAAAAACAGGGGGCTGGAGGGAGGGTAACCAGGACTGCAACAGTGAATACACTCGAACATCTACATTTATGGTAAGTACACACAACTGTACTATGTTCTTCGTGTTTCACTGTTGCAGTCATTATATTTGGGTAGATTCCCAAAGCTATGGTTGGGATGATGGATTTATATAGCATTAGGACCAGCTATAAGACCCTGCAAGACAGCAGTGGCAAAGCCAGCTGTGAATTTAGAGAAAATTGATAAAATGATAATGCTTGGTGAAAGTATTAACTGAACTCCAGGTAGCAGCTTCTAGAATACCCCTGGTAGGAACACCTCTGAGAAAGGCTGCAGAAGTAGATGCAGCCCTGGTAGAAAGAGATCGGATCCTCTGGGGCATAAGTTTTCCATGGTGCTTATAGCAGAAATGAATGCAATGGCTTATCCATTTAGAAATGGTTTGTTTTGAAATAGCCTTTCCCTCTGCCCCTGCAGCAAATGTTACCAGCAGTTCATATTTTCTTCGATTTTTAGTCCCGTCCAGGTGGAATCAAAGTTGTCTGTGCACATCCAATGAATGCAGAAACCGTTCCCCTTTGTTCTGTGGATTGGGAAAAAAAGTAGGCAAATTAATGGACTGATTAAGAGCCACACTGGATATCACCTTGGGCATGAAGGATGGATTGGTCCTGAGTGACACCCTGTCCACATGAAAGATGATGAAAGGCTCCACTGCCACAAGGGCCTGTAACTCAGATATCCTTCTAGCTGAAGTGATTGCTAGAAGGAAGGCTGTTTTCCAAGAAAGAAATTTCAAGTCTGCAGTAGCAGCTGGCTCGAATGGAGGTAGAATGAGTTCTCCAATACAAAGTTAAGGTCCCAGGCAGGGGTTGGAACTCTCCTGGGTGGTCACAAGTTTCTGCCCCTCTGAGGTACTGCTTGAGCAGAGGATGAGAGAAGAGGGGAGGGTCTGTGTTATAATGAGCCGAAATGGCTGAGGCATGGATTTTAAATGGAGAAAAAGGACAGGCCCTTGTGAAGCATCTCAGTTAAGTATTGTAAAATCAGAGTTAAATTGGGCACTGCTGTGCTCATTCCTTGAGACTGAATCCAAGCACAGAATCTTTTCCATTTGTCAGCATAAGATTTTCTAGTACTAGGTCTTCGCGCCTCCAAGATGACATCCATCACAGGTTTGCTGAAGGATGCCAAGGGTGAATTTAACTGGTTAGCAAAGCTGCAAGGTTCAATGTTGAGAGCCGAGGGTGCAGAATCTGGTTCTCCTGCTGAAACAGTAAGGAAGGGGTCTGACGCAGGTGACATGGAGATATTGGTGACACACTGCATAGGAGTGGGTACCAGTGTTGGCGTGGCCAGTCTGAAGCAATCAAAATCATTCTTGGCTTGCCCCGTTTGACTTTTAACAAAACTTTGCAGAGTAGAGGCCGGGGGGGAAAGGCGTAAACTGATCGGATGCTCTGTCCTTCAGCTGGAAAAACCTCTTTCCAGGCTTTTTTATGGAGAGTCCTTGTGCAAAATTTGTCCTACTGGTAGTTCCGGGGTGAGGCAAACAGATCTATGTCTGGGCTCCCCCATTTGCTTGTCAACATGTTGAAAATCCGTGGTTCCAGTCTCCACTTGTGTGGGTCCATGAGATTTCTGCTTAGTCCATCTGCCAGTGTATTTAATTTTCCTGGCAGGAATTGAGCTTGTAGGTGCACTTGGTAGCTCAAGGCCATGCTCCACAATGCCATGGCTAGTCTGCAGAGGGGGTAGGAATGTGTACCCCCCTGCTTGTTTATGTACCACATAAGCGTAGTGTTGTCCGTCTTTACCATTAGTTGTCCTGGAAGAATGTAGTCCTTGAAGGCTGTCAGAGCATTCTGTACAGCTAACATTTCTTTTTGATGGATATATGTAGGTGCATTTGATTTGAGTTCCATTTGCCCTGAATGCACTTCGCTGCCAGGTGAGCCCCCCATGCATAGTCTGATGCGTCTTTAGTTAGGGGTTTGGGTGGCAGGGGGTAGAGTGACTGGCAGTCCCTTGTTTTGGCGACAGGCCTCTATCCACTATACGAACTCCAGGCGTAGGCAAGGTACGATAGGAATAATTGTTTCCAGGCTGTGACACTGTTGACTCCATAGACTTTTTTTTTTTTTTTTTAAGTACCACTGAAGTTTCCTCATATGCAGTCTTGCATATGGAATTAGAAGAATGCAGGATGCCATGAACCCCAAGGCTTGCAGTGTTTGTCTTGCAGATAGCAGGATTTTTGTGGCCACTTGTTTGAATTTAACAAATGAATTTGCTTTTCTGGAGTGAAGAAAGCCATCTTGGCAGTTGTATTCAAGCTTGCACCCAGTAATGTAATCTGTTGAGAAGGTACCCAGTTGTGATTTCCTTTCATTTATGGTGTACCCTAGACAAGTTAGAACCCTTTTTACAAATGCCAGATGATTTAGAAGTTTGGCCTGGTTGTCTGCCTGAATTAGACGATCGTCCAAGTAAGGATATATTTGAATATTTCTTTGCCTGCAAAATGCAATTACCGGAGCCAGGCACTTTGTCAATACCCTGGGCGCAGTAGACAAGCCAAAGGGCAGTGCAGAGAACTGATAATGCAAGTGGCCTGCTTTGAAGCGTAGGTATCTTCTGCAAGATTCCCTGATTGGGACATGCAGGTAAGCTTCTTTTAAATCTAGAGTTGCCAACCGGGCATCTTTGCCTAGCACAGGAAGTAACTGGTGAAGCGTCAGCATCTTGAATTTTGGAATGTCCAGAAAGGTGTTTAGAGTAGACAGGTCCAGAATTGGACGCCATGATTTGTCTTTTCTGGGTAACAGGAAAAGCCTGGAATAGAAACCTTGTCCCTTTTCCTCTTCTGGTACCAGTTGAATAGCCCCCATGTTGACGAAGGAAAGTACTTGTTTCTGAGCCTCTGCCCACTGATTTGGGGGCAGGTCTGGCCACCAGTTTGGTGTTGACAACGTGTGGAAATGAAATCTGTATCCCTGGGACACTATTTTTAAAACCAATTTGTCATGGGTTATGAGTTCCCAGTTTTTTGCAATGAAAAGCAATCTTTCCCCCCAAAGCGGCGGCTACAAGGCAAGTACTTGGTAATTTTAAAGGAAAATCATTGAGACTGTTTACCATAGGGGGTGTCTCGTTATTTCCAGATTTGGAAGTGGAGCCCCCCCCATTGCTTAGTTCTGAGAGTCCCCTGGGACTGAAACCTGGTGCTTTTGGTGCATCTGAATTTGGCTTGAGAGGATCTGGAAGGAGCCGGAAAGGACCGATTCTTAGTAGGCCAGTGCCTACTAAATCTTGAAGGTTGCACTTGTAAGAAATCTTTTACAGTTTGCATAGATTTAGCTTCATCTTCCATCTTTTTTAAAACTTCTTCAGCCTTATTGCCAAACAGGCGGTCCTGATTTAAAGGAGCATCCAACAATTTTGCTTTAACATGATCAGGCAGAAATTGCTCCTTAAGCCAAGCATGCATTCTAAGCACAGACCCAGAAACAGCAGCCCTGCAAGAGGCCTCTAAAGAATCAAAACCACATTGCAAAGTATGTTTTCCAACTTGTTCAGCAGAATGTAATAAATCCTGTAAATCTTTATTTTCCACACAGTCAGAAATCATCATTTTCTGTTTAATCAGTCTAATAATATGCTGTTGATATTTTAACATATGAAATTGGCAGTTTAAAGCCCTGATAGCCAAGGTTGCAGAAGTATAAACCTTTTTCAACCATCTACCAGTGCCCTGGAATCTCTATAAGAAGGGGTAGGGTTTTTAGCAGTAGAAGCCTTAATGCCCTTAGGCCCTTGAGAAATGGTTTCAGGATCTGCAACAGGATTTTTGAAAAGGAACTTGTGGGACTCGGGAACCCTGTAGTATCTGTCAAGTTTACAAGGAGCTGGAGGCAAGGAATTGGGGGCCATACTGGATGTACAGGAGGTATACCCAAAGGACTATGCTGAGGTAAAAGAAGAAAATCCCCGAGCCTCTTTTTTTGAATCAGAGAATTCCTGACTTTCCCAGTGATGCTCCCTTAAGATATGTAAAGTGTCACCAAAAGAGAAATCCTTGGGGGGGGGGGGGGGCAGAGGGAATGATGGAATCCTCTGAATCACAATCCTCATAAGTAGGTATGGACAAATCCAGGTCATCAAAAGAGTTGGAAGAAACAGAGTCCTAATCAGAAGATCCATAGTCAAAGCTCAGGCCTAGGCCTCTTAGAATGGGGAGGGGGGGGGGTGACTACCCCAGATTAGAGTAATCTAATCTTCAGCCATTTTGATCATTTGTTTTTTTAGGCATAGGGGCCTGAACATGTGGCCTGGGCGCCATTTTTTGACACAGATCGAGATTTAGGCCTTAGTATTGAAGGTGGAGATGGTTTGATATGCAAGTCTGTAGGCCTGAATACTCCCTCAGAAGCCAGTGCCTGCACAGCGGGTCCGGACCCATCCAAGGTAGAGACATCCGCAAGTTCCATAGATGAAGTATCTCGCGGCACACCAGAATCCGAATGGGTCTCAGTAGAGGCCTGTGAGTTGCATGCAATGGGTATCAGGGGCTGCAAAAGCGCCAGAGTACCGGCAAACTGGCGACTGATTTAGGAGAAGCGTTGTCAGCAGTTTTGGACCTCAACGGCCTGTCTCTGTCTTTATCTTTGCATTTTTTCAAAATTCTGGTAGTCGGATGGCTAACCGACGTCTTTTCTGGATAATTAAACTGAACAGAAATATTTAGAAGCAAAAATGTACCAACGACAGATAGTGCATTGATTAAATGAAGCACAAAACCAATAGCAAGGTATGTCGTGGTCAGGGCCTAGGCAAGGAATACAGTACAGATGAAAATCTTTGAGGCATTTGCTTTCCACAAGCAATGCAATTATTAACTTTTACTGATAACGGTAAGGAGCAAGAAAAAGTTTCCCCAATGGAGTACTTAGCTTTAAGTTGAAGACTTCGGTTCTGAAACTCGAAAATGAAAATTTCAGGAGTCGGCTGACCGGCACTTGCAAACTGCTTCTGCTTCAGGCACCGCACGGCAAGAAAGACAGAGGTAATGATGTCGGCTGCATGTTTTATACCCCTGACGACCTGACATCATGGAAGGGACGTCCAGCAACCGACGCAGGACCCAAGACTTTGTTAATCAGGCCGACTGAGGGCAACTGCCAGCAGATTACCCAAATGTAAGGACTGCAACAGTGAAACACGAACATCTTACCTATGTAGTGGCAGTGTGGCACTAGGATATTTATTACGGGTCTGCAAGGTGGTGAGATAAATTAAGTCTTTTGCTGTTATAGAAAGGACACCAACCATAGCAAATCCTCTTATTACTGTAGTTTTATTGGGAGCAGAGGGTTCTATCATCTTCTGTTTTGTGAAAGTTTTTTTTTTTCCAATTATGGCCTAGAGGTATTTTTTTGTTTTTTGGCTGAGGCGTGAATATCTGCAACTGTTGACTTGCCCATGATTAATGTTTTAATGTGATTTTCTTACATTTACTGATCATGTTGTCTCTTTCGGCTTTTCCCGGTTAGGGGTCGCCACAGAGGAACTCCGGTCCGCTAATGATTGGCAGTTGAAAATACAAAAATCAAATTAGGTGTGTTAATTACATTCATGCAAAAAGGCACATAATTCATAATTTTATCGCCCAACAAATCCAAATGCTTGTATTTTATGTCAGTTTCCAAAGAATGAATTTCCCTTTTCTGGGTATAATATTGAAGAACCAATTAAAAATTAACATTATGCAACTAAACAAAAATTGATTTTGAAAAGTGTTTACGTTTCCCTAAAGGGAGGTGTCTTACCCATATAGATAGTGTGTTGCCTCCAGGAGTGGATCTAGGTGGATATAAATTAGAATAATGGATGTGAAATGAGCCTGAGTTGTTACCAGGGATGAAAACAAATCGGATACATTGACTCATACTGGGGGCACAGATTGAAACCTGGAGCAAGACTTCCCAATCTGCTGGTCTTTACCTTACTTTGGCATTTCTCTTTGAGAAAGATCACAAACACCAGTGTTGATATTCAGACTGAGAAGTACTTCAGTTGGGATTTTTCTGTTGTACTTTTACCAGTGAATGATAGAACTGCCTTAGCATGGCAGTGAGAGAAAAACTAGACTTGTTTAATGAGCATGTACAAAGCAATTGTATAATCTGTTTAGTATTTTTAGATCCAGTGAGTGAGATAAGTCAAGAGGGTACCGCCTACTGACTCTATAATCCTGCTTGAAGAAGCTCACATAAGGAGTGACAAGAATACCTAAAGGAGCATGACAGAGGAACATTTTTAAGGATACATATGAGCCTGGGGAAGGAGCTGCTACTGCATGAGCCTAGGGAAGGAGCTGCTACTGCACTTCTTTTAAGATGTAATCTTTGTTATGAATAATACATAACTTAATAGAAAAATACAGTTAAGTGTATAAGGTGCTGGATCACTTCCGGTCTGTTAAGCATACTTTAGAAAAGGGTGCATGTGTGCGGTTTTCTGGCAAATCAGAGAGAACTAAATTCACTAAATAATGACAGCCATTTAAGTTTCAGTCTTCCTATCTTTCAGGGAATGCATGGTGACCTAAAACATTTTATTTTAACAACTTTTCTAAGATTATACAAGCAATGTTTAAAATGGGTCCCTGCAGTTTTGGGCCTTTGTCCCCCCCCAATAAAATTTTGGCTTGTTCCTGATTTCTTTTGCTGCACAATTCTTCAGGGGAAAAAAAGTTTAGTGCTGCTTATGGAAAGTCTACTTGCATTGTTAGTAGCACAACAGGTAGTATACTTGCTTTTGATGCAGAAGGCTGTAGGTTCTACTCCCACAGTACGCAAATGGATCGCTGATACTATACTGTATTGTACTAAGGGAGTGGATACTACAGTCCTGTGAATGTCCTTGTTTAGAAGAGTTTGAACCGGTTATCAGTTCGCCATCCATTTCCTATTGAAATATTACTAGTTTATCATTTTTTTAATGTAACCTAGGCAGTTTATTCTGCAAGGGCAGCAGGCAAGCACTTTACTTGTAGATGAAACAATGAAATATAAAGTTGTTTGCTACCAGCAACCTCTTCATTAGTTACAGATCTCTTTAATGTGGAATTATTTAGATTACATACTTCTGCAGAGATTGTGCATATTTACTGATACTGGTGGACTGCAGAAGTTTGAGTAGACTTTTGTAATGAAAATGTTCTGAATTGGGCAGTTTTGTCATTATTGGTTCATGCATTTTGTTTCATTGCTTACTGGAAAAATGTTAAAAACAATAAATTTAAAACACACTAACAAGCGTGCTATACAAGGAATATAACTTAATACAATCAGGAAGGTGCATCAAAGAACACATGTTTCATGTGCAAGGGGGCCCATGATATGAAAAAGCCCAAAAGGTAATCTTTATCCACCACTAGGCCAAATCCATTTTCTTTGAATGTGGGTTTCAATGCTGTTTCAATGAATGTGAGTTTCAAGGGCAGAGAAGTTTTAAGGCTAAGTCTAGTTTCAGAGACTGGATTGCTCCGTTTAGCAGATGTCTATTAGTGTTTGTGCTATAAAATATAAAGTAAAAGTTTTAAATTAAATCCAAATAATCATTGCAGAAGTAAAGAAGTACGCACATTACAATGTTTATGGTAAATGGGGAGAAACTGGAATGGCTGCGTGGGACTCCTAGGACATTTTTGTCTGTGTGTTCTTCAGGTTGTTTGAAAGTTGGTATCCCGCAATTCCACTGGAGTGAGTGTGGTCATATAATTATGTATGCAAACGTTATGTTAATCCGAGTACAGATTTGTACCTATTTTTCATGGGGCCATGTCCACATTTTTGATGCTTCCAGGTTGAGAGATATGACGTACACACACACACACACACACACACACACACACACACACACACACACACACACACAAATAAAAAGACGAATAACCTGCTGGTAAATCACAGTGAAAAGTAGAGCAAACAGCCAAAAAAGGGAAAAATCCACTGTAACCACGTAGCACCAAACTGGAGACATATACTCTAACATGCAACTTTGTAGTTTCACTTAAAAGCTTCCTCAAGAACATATACATTTAGAATGGCTACTAAAGCCATTTAAATGGATAACCACGACACAATTATACCCTCTGATGCAATTCTCTCAAACAGGGCTTTAAAGATACAAATTTATTTAAACCTGGATTAATATACGAGCCCCAAGTCGCAAAATCCATCTATATTCCTCTAATTCAGTACATTGAACAATACCACCATGTAGGAATTCATTCATTTGAAATAAAATCTTAAATTTAAAAAATAGTGCATGTTGCCTGGGTTATAAAAATACGCCTATATAATGCATTTGTGTTAAGTTTCCTATTAATTTCAGAGACAGGACTACTAATATGATCTTTCAACCTTCTGTTGGTTTCTCCCGGTTTACAATCAAAATGTTGAAGTGGAGTCGGTCGAATCCACTTTGACAAAGTCTGGAGTTCAAATGGCAACAATGTCGAACTCTGCCACTGTCTAGCTAAAAATTTCTCCCCTACCTCGACCCATGTTAACACTCGTTCCGAGATCGAATTTGGGATGCAATTCAACAAAATCGGGATTCAGCATTGTGACATTTCACAGATGTGGGTTGATGATACGATCATTCTTCCAAGTCTGTTTCAACATTTTGACAGTAAACCATTTCTCCCATATAATAAGCATCACACCAACTTGGCAAGTAGCTAGGTATACAATGTTCCTATAATCACAATTTCCAAACACTCGTACATTAATTATTTTGCCAGTGACTAGATGGGTAAAGCTTGGGACAGTGAACAAATTTGTTACAAAAATATATAATACTTTGCTGTTGTTCGTTATAACAGTCTATTCTTTAAATTAGTACATCTTTGATGACCAAAGGTTGGTTTATCACCTACAGAATTCCTAATCTTTGGCATACCTCTCAACCTGGAAACATCAAAAATCTGGACAAGGCCCATGAAAAATATGTACAAATCTGTACCCTGATTAATGTAAAATTTGCATGCATGATTACATAACCCTGCCCACTCCAATGGAATTGTGGGATACCAATTTTCAAACGCAAACTTAAGAACAGAACCAAAATACAGCACCAGAGTCCTCCTGCAGCCATTCCAATGTCCCATTACCTGGCTATTTTACCCCATTTACCATAAACACTTGTGTTCATACCGCTTTACTTCTACAATGATGATTTGGATTTTATTTTTACGTTTTACATCACAATGCACTAATACTAAACAGATGTCTGCTAAACAAAGTGATACTGTCTCACAATGAAAACAGACTTGACATTAAAACTCCCCGGCCCTTGAAACTCACATTCACTGAAACCGCACTGAAACCTACACCACATCCAAAGAAAATGCATCTGGCCAGTGGTGGATAAAGATAACTTTTGGGCTGTTTTCAAATCATTGGTCCCTTGCACACAAAAAAGAAATATACATGTGTTCTTTTCTTTGATACACATTCTTGACTTTAATTATATTCCTTGTTATAATACAGCACACTTGTTAGACTTAAGTTGAAGTGCACTTCAAATTTATTGTTGGAAACATTTTTCCAGTAGGCAATGAAACAAACTGCATGAACCAATAATGACAAAGCTGCCCTATTCAGAACATTTCCATGATAAAAGTCTACTTCCACACACACATACATGTGTGTGTGTATTATGTATGTGTGTGTGTGTGTGTGTGTGTGTGTGTGTGTGTATATATATATATATATATATATATATATATATATATATATATATATATATATATATATATATATAGATATATATATAGATATATATAATACATACAAAGAAAGACAGTAGTGTATGCCATAGCATCTTGCATAGCTTCCTCGCACTTATTTTCAATTTTTTTTTGGGGGGGGGGTCAAGAGACCAAAAAACAGGGACACGTTTTAAACATTGCTAGTATAAATTTGGAAAGTTCCTTGAATAAAATGTTGTGTTACCACCATGCATTTCACTGCTAAGTCTTGAACCCAGGACCCTGTGCACTACAGTCAGAACACACCACTAAGCCAAATCAGCAGTCTCCTGAAAGACAAGAAGATTGAAACTTAAATGGCTATCATTTAGTGAATTCAATTCTCATTTCTCAGCATAGTTCTCAACCTCTTAGCACAAAAAAACATGGCAAAGCCAACAATGGAGGAATACAGCCCCCAAATGGGGACAAATTTCAAATACTGATTTTACAAACTTAGAAAATTGCTATAATAAAAAGTTTTGTGTTACCATTTAATTTTCTGAAGAATAAGAAGTGTGAAATTCAAATGCCTATCAGTATTTAGTGAATTCAGTCACTCTGTTTTTATTTTTAATGAAGAACAGAACAAAACTATGAAGCATAAACTCACAAGTGATGGTGGCTAGGGACTTTAGGCTCTTTTTACCTGTACCCAAGGTAGAGGGTTGAGCCAGAGTTCCTTTAGCCACCAGGTGTCTGGAGGCATTTTCTCGCACACAAGCACAAACACGCGCGCACATGTACCTTCTCCGTGCAGCTCGCACAGCAGGAATAAACTCCGTCCTTGTTTCTGCTACATAAACTCCATTCCGTGCAGCTTTAACCCTGTTCAGTCCCAAACTCGTGCAGCTCACAGTAAGAAATAAACTAGCTCTGTTCTGGTTTCTGCTACATTCCCAAACTCATTCTCGCCATGCAGCTCACAGGAAATAAACTCAGTCCATTCTCCGTGCAGCTCACCCCTTGAAGAAATAAACTCAGTTTTCGTTTCTGCTACAGTCAGAGTCCCTAACTCTCTGTTTCTGCAGAAACTTGACTTGCAGATAGATCCATGCAGTCCCAAAACTCAGTTCTCTCTCAGCTGCAGTTGTTTCCCTGCACTTACATTCAAACAGCCAGAAATGGGTGGACGTGAGCCCTTGAGCTCAATCCAGACAGGCTGGTGGAGCTGATGTCATCGCAAACATGATGTCAGCTCAAAAGCGTGGAAAAAATTTTCAAAACAAAAGCTGGAAAAAATTCAGAAATAAAGGGGTGCCACTCAGGAATCGTGGCACCCTATCACTTGGACCCCGAAACTCGGTAAAAACAGAGCAATTCAGTACAGCTGGGAGGTACTCTCTCTGGTACTACAGACAAAATGGACCACTATTTATTAATAATATCTTTTAACAACTATTGTATCTTGTTAAGTTAGCAAGCATCTTCTAACTTCATTAACATTATTACTTTGCTGAACTATATCTATATTGTGGGGTTGCTTAGAGAAAATTGGTGTGAGATCAGCATCACGTTTCTGAATTATATTATCTCTAGTGTTAACAACTTTAATACTAATATGTAGGATTACCCCTACATATAAAAATCATGTGCTGTATTATTTAACTGTAACATATAATCATCCTTAGTATGCAGTCTAGTGACACGCTTCATTTGATCAACATTCTTAATTCATTCACTCCAGTGCAGCTCAGAAAAAGCTGCATGCTTAATTCCACCATAGGAACAGTGCAGCTCGAGTTCATTTTCAGAAAATCCATTTCTAATACCATACAGAAAACAAATGTTCATAACTAACTAAGAGCTGGACTAAAAATGTAAACGCGAAAGTTGTTCAGCAGACACAGACCTTTCCAACAGTGTATATGATGATAGCGCGTATCAAAGTCATTATTAAAGATTTGGCAAGGAATGCTGATATTGTGCACGTTTTACCTTTTTGTAAAAGCAAAGCACAATATCTTGAATCAATGTACCATGTAGACCCATACAATTTGTGTTTAATTTATTTGTACAAATTCAGCTTTAAAATGATACCTTAACCATTACTGTGTGATGCCCCTTTACTGAGATATTCACAGAAATATGACTAATATAATATTTCTCATAACTGATAAAGCATCTCTCATCACCTGTAACAGACAGAGGCTACATATCAGTTTATAAGTCGTGTCTCAACGTCAGCTTTAAAATGATGCATCATTTGTGTCATCACCATGCTCTCTTACAAAGATATGGGCACAATAATGAGAAGTATTGGAAACGTATAATTTTCATAATCCTACAAAACAAACTGTGATATCTGTACATGTGTACAGTGCACAGACAGTACTTTCACCATGTTGTAAGGAATAACACTGTCTTCAAAATGAGGTATTATTTGGCACACTGACATGCTTCCTTACAAAGTTATTTACCAAAATATGAAAACAATAATTTCCATAACCTAAGTCCGAAACAAACTGATATCTGTACATGTGTATAACATACAGCACAGTTCTTTTACCATGTTGGAACTATAAATACTGTCTTAAAAATGAGGTATTACTTAGCGCATTCAGATGCTCCCTTGCAAAGTTATTTACCAAAATATGAAAAAAATTATAACTTCCATAACCCAAGTCCGAAACAAACTGATATCTGTACATGTGAACAGCGTTCAGACCCAGCTGTTTTACCATGTAGACACATCATTGTAAATGTACACATTCTTGGTGTAGCCACCATACTGCTGAATGGGTACATGTACAGAGAAAAAGCAAGGTAAGGACCGCCACTCCACTAATGAACCCAAGAAAGGCATGGGACTTCAGTGGCATGCAAGGCCATCTGATCTGTCCGATACCTGTGCTGGCTACCCACTGAGGCAGCTGATACCACTACAGTCTCACGACCTCCTTCAGTGTCAGCAGTCTTCCTTACCTATGCCTTTTCTCTTTACATGTGTCCATTCAGCAACGGACCTAAGGGATCAAGTTCTGTATTTCTAAACCCTTCCTAGCATCTAAAACTCTACACATGTCTGACATTGCAGCATGGTTATTGACATTCGATTGTACGTGGTAGCACTCTTCTGAAACAGTTATCTTTCTCAGCATCTGCACCAGCTTCTTCCCACAGTTATTTGCCAAACTCAGAAAAATATCATATTTTACACAACGCAATTCATAAGAGTTTTACTTGCCATACTGGTCCTACTTGGTCATGGGTCATGGGTGTTTTCCATTCTTCTCACAAGCTGCATAGCTCTCCTCACACCATTGTGGAGGTCAGTCCTCATTTAGGTGAACGCCACCCCTTCTGAACAGGTAAACATCTTTAGCAGGGATGCTGTCATGGCAGATTGTAGATTCACCAACTCCGTGCATCAAGTCATGCATGAACCCATTCTGTAAACGTCTGACCTTGTGCACTGCCCATTGACTGTTTGCGGTTTTCCATATCTGTCAAGGAATTAGGTCAGACCACACAAAATGACAATGTGGCCACCGCGACTGCAGGTTTTCAAAAATTGCTCTGATTTGAAACTGCAGCCTTCCGAGTGGTTGAATGATGACATCACTCCCTCCAATGTGCAACACAACAATGTCAGGCTCAGGGTAGATAGAACACTTCTTTTCCAACACCTGCAGTACTCCGCTCCAATGCATACCTCTTCTTGCAATCCAGTATACCTTCACACTGGATGTGGGGAAAGCGCAAGCTGCACTGGTTTTCAGTTACAGAGGCACACACAAACTTCGAACTCATACTGCAAGAAATCCAGACAAAGCATAAAATAACACACACACGAACTTCAACCTCATAGTGAAATAAATATGGACCAAGCATAAAATGAATAGGGTCAGACTATAAATATTGCGGTCATGCACTAAAAAAATTGGTAGAATAACAGAATTTCTGTTAATATGCATTTTTCTAAAGGATATTGAAATATAAAACTGAAATGTCTGTTATTTAGCAACTTCAGTCCGTTTTAGGTATGTATCCCAGAATACTGCATCTATGGAACATGCAGCCCAACCATGTGAAGCAGAAATCCTCCCTTACCCAATTCAAGTGCTACTTGGACAACTGGATACATAACAGGAAATACAACCCTGGTTTGGCACCTCTCTCTCCAATGGACAGAGGTAATCTGTAAATGGTTCATCTCCCAGGCCCACGCTTACACTTATCAAGGGTATCAGATCTAGTCAGCTTCCCAGGACAAGGATAACACAGATGGAACATTATGACAAGTACATAACTCATTTTTCTTATGTTGTCAAATGTCATTCTGTCCTCAACCTGTGGGGCAGAGTCCCCAGCTACCTTAGACCCCGGCTAGCTCACCAAATAGAAATGCAAGTACTCTAACAGCTGACAGTTATCAGCCACAAAGATAGGTTTAAATCTATTTACTAATAAATAGTAAAACAGGAACATAATCAGTAATGCAACAAAATGACTTCACATTTCAAAAGGACAAGAAATATTTTACCACAACAGTGCAGGACAGTCTGAAATAAAGACTACATATGAGTTTTGGATATTGTTATTGCCTTATAAGTAAAAAAGCAAACAATGTAAAATATACTCTTCCACATACACAAAAATATGAACAGAGTAAAAATGTAGACTCGTAAGAGAGTCCTTGTGTAGTATATCAGATGACCTAAGTAATTTATAAGAAAAGCATTGCAAATTTTATGCTCAATACGGACATCAGACAATGTGAGAGAGTAGGTGTGTGCATGGGATGTAAACTAGCTGCTTGTTGATGCCTGAAGTAGAAGGTGACTGTGTTGCTATGTGTAAGAAAGTCGGAAATCTCAACTGTCCAGATTAAGCGTCATAGTTTTGGTCCATTTAGCAGAACAATTTGTGATTTTCTGGAAAATCAGACACAAGGCACTAAACATATATATTCATATCCTTCATACAGTCCACCACAAATCCTGTTATTCTAGTAACTTTCTAGAACAAAATTAAAAATCTATCCCTTTCATACTCTGTGTCCTGATTTTGCAGGATGCCCAGATTTTGCCCCTTAAATTTGTTACATTTCTTGAAATTGTGCAAATGACAGAAAGGAACTGGTGTGGGGGGATTGGACTGCAATGACTCCAAGTGGAGAAAAACCCTAATCTGACTCGTGCATTCATCAATGTGATAACTACTTCTACTTATATCAATAACAGTTACAGCTGCTGAGAATTCTGTCACAAGTCATAATGACTCAGTGCTGTACTGCAACTTGATAAGGACGTGCAAAGTTATGCAGGCTCAGACACAGGTGCTAATTGCTGAACATACAGGCATTCATTATATTACCTTGTGCAGCTGTTATGTAAAACAGACTCATTATCATCAGTAAGGAGAAGACCAGAGTAATTCAGTAAAAAAGTACAACACTTGGATATTGAGCCCTTCCTCCCAGCTTGTTGTGGTCTTTCGGCTTTTCCCTGTTAGGGGTCGCCACAGCAGAACTCCGGTCTGCTAATGATTGGCAGTAGATTTTCACAAACGCCGAGGTGCCAGCTTGACATTCAACCTTGGATTCCAATCCAAATTGTCCAAGTTTATCTTGAATGGGTTAGGGAAGAACTCTGCTTCACATTCCTGAGTAATCTTAGCCAAATGCAGTGATAGCATCAGGAAGATTCAAATACAGAAAACAAAAAGAGAGTAAAGCACTACACACAAACTGAAAATCGGCAAAGCTAGCTTCAGATCAACAGAATTACTACAGAGGTCTTCCTTTTTTGAGAATTGTACCTTCAACAGACAGATGCATTTAGATTAAACGGTTGGTATACTGTACACTTCTGAATTACTTGTATATTAAAAGAAAAATATCATGTGGAAACTCATTCCATCAAAAACATAACACTGTTTCGTTAAAAAAAAAAAAGAAACCAGTTGTGAAGAAATCGTGCAGGATGACAAGGTGGATTTCACATTGTTAAAACCTTGTATAACCATATACTAAGCTAGCTTAACCACTCTGTCACCAGCCTCCAACAATACAGCCTCAAGGCTAAGCAGTCCTGAAAACATGTACATGAAAGGGAAATGTAAGGAACTCTGAAAATGTGAAGTCCAACTTATGGCTGGGAGAGAGAGCTGAAAAGTAGGGAATAGGAATAAGATATGGAATCAAAGTATGATAGCTGTGGAGAAAACTACAGATCCAGGAGGAGGAAGGAGAGCTCAGTGTAACTTGGCCATTCCCATTTAACCACACTGCATCGGTCACCCTCAACAAACCTGTGAAATTTGAAACAGTAAGCAATGCACAACACTTTTTTTGTAGAAGCTGCATTTACCGCGTGATCTACTGCCATATTTTCTGTTTTCATTTTGTTTGAAGTAATCTCTGCACAGTACAGACAGCATTAACAGACGAGAGAGAGAACTGGAGGTGCAAAAAAAGGAGCCTCAAGGCTGTATTGTCAAAATTATTTGCTTATGTACCCATTTTCTGTTCTGCTGCACCTTTCTGACATATCATGCACCGCTTTCTCCGTTACGCAACGCCTTTCACTAAGCTTCCCATCTTTCTGTGACCTGACTGCCAGTCTCTGTATTCCATAGTCACTAACGGACCTTGCTCCAAGTCTGTATGCTTTGCAGTTATTACCTTTCCTATCAAGCCAGTAGGAATCCTCCTTCAGCACCTGTTCTGCTACAGATATTTTCCATACACAAGCATTATCCGTTTACATGCAATGGTTAAAAGAAGCGTTTTTGGCACTAGCCTAGGCTGTACCATGTGTTTTAGCAAAAAGAAGGGAGTGTGCCACGTTATCTAAATACAACACACATTAATTTACATAACAAGGAAAAAAATGTCACAACAAAGACTGCCATCTAAAACAAGTTTACCCACTCAGTATACATATTCGGCACCCGTAAACAGTTCAGACAAGCATGACTGCACTAGCTCTAATAACAAGGGGCCTTCAGTCTAGCAACCATTATGGGGCACAATTCGCTTTGAGCTAACACTTCCACTACACTCACCACTACTTTCTAAAAGTGGGCTCATCTGCAGATGAACTGCTTGTTTCATGGTCAGGATCTCTAAGTGGCTGTCTTTTCATAGGTGGCAGTAAATACAAACTGGCAAAGTGACGCACAAAACTCAATGGCCTGAAAAAAAAAATAGAGGGATCCGGCAGCAATTCTGATGAATGCAGCAACTATTAGAAGAACGAAAAGGAACTGTTAATGCTGGGCCCTCTATTTAATTCTAACAGATCAAAGAAACCTTACATTGGGGGTGGAGCTGTTATGTAAGTGGAGGCTTGGCTGCTGGAATAAAATTGGCTGCCGCCACTTCCTTCTTGCAATGTAGAGAGAGAATTGTCTCACTGGAATTAGAGAGTACATACTAAGCTGACTTTCTACGAAAATTCAAATAATGACACCATACAAATCCACACTCAAAACTAAGTTGAGAAAGTAACTGAAAAAGTTCAGGTACTTTTTCAACTTAATTTTTAACATGGGAGCTACAACAGGAATGTAAAGTTAAGATATGCTGGTGGAAGTCACTCGGATGTAATTCCATACAATTACTACCGTCACACAGCATGCTCGGATGTAAGCACATAGGTGCTGTGTGACGGTACTCGGGGTTAAGGAGTTAAAGAAAAGGTGGATGCATACTAGTCTGATGCAGATTTGTATTTCTTTCAACAGGTTTCTTATATAGCCTAGGTTTCAAGGCTGCCCAGATGTAATTTATATAAAGTAATATCCAAAAAATTAACCTGTTGCAGTGATGTTTCTTTCTTAAACTTTAGGAATTCACTACATGTATTCAGCGAGTTAAAAAACATGTCAAATTCTTCTAGAATACCTGTCCATTAAGAAACAGATCATCCACAAATCCACGGTTAAAACCAACCTTGGCATATAAGAATTAGATAAAATGTTTTGTACCTCCCACATAAACATAACTATTCACTTACGTAATTGCTACAGGTGTGCCCATGGCAACATCTGTAATTTGTTGGTATAGTTAGGTTTGAAAAATAAAAGTATTACCCAATATGATAAGTAACAAGTTACACAAATCAAGAGCCTTAGCCTCATCCATTTGTGCATATTCCAGTAAAAGACTTTCGATACTGTCAGTGCCAAAACCATTAGGAATGCACGTAAATAATGTCAACATCCAAAGTGACTAAAATATAATTAACAATGACCTTATCTTCTACCCACATGTAAAATTCTTTACGAAAATGTGAAGTCTTTAATAATAGTATACGCTGAATGTATAGCTCAACTCAAAAATCAACATATTTAGAGATGGGCTCCGCAACTCATCCCCTAGCTAAGACAATTAGTGTCAGAGGTGGTTTTGTTAGTGACTTGTGAAGTTTAGGTATTCCATAAATAAGAGGTGTAATGGATGAAACAGTAGTAAGATAAACAAACTAAAATCTATATGACGTTTTGTGATACATCCTCGTACACATCTTTACCAACCTTATCAATATTTTTCCAGTCAGATCTATTAATGTTCTAATAATCTTTAGTATTCAACATCTCTTGCATGGTCAAGATATAATTAGTATCAAATATAAACAACCCCACCCTCTATCAGCATTTTTAATTACCATTTGATTATTAAAGAGTGAATAGCCTTATATTCTTCAATATTTAAATTAAGTGCTGCTTCCTTTGCTGCTGATACAATAAATATATACATGCTCAACAGCACTTTGAATGCTTGTGTCACAGGGTGAAGATTAGGCATAAAAGTGCTCTCCCTTTTCACCATAAAATTATAAATCACTTTCAGCACCAAATAAAATATTCAAGTTTTAATGCCCTAACAAAATATCTAATTTCAGTAATAGTTAGAGAAATGTCAATTGTACAAGCTGGAATGAACGTAAGCCTCTTTTCAAGGACAGATTTTTCAAAATTACTAAGTTCATACCTCGAGAGGTTAAAGACCGGTTCAGAAGCAGAGCTTAAGCTTTCTCCTGACTGGGACGTTAGTATTGCCTTTCTATGTCCGATACTCAGTTACAACTCTTTTTCTCTTGCGCTGTTGTGTGAAAAGGAGCAGTGAATGTTAACACCAGAAAATCCAACCGTTCAAGGGTTAAAACAATGTTAGTATCCATAAGTATCATGGAACGTGTGACAGGTAAATTTAACTCTGCACCCGCTCTTCCGGATGAACCTGACATAAGGGAATTCCTGCTCTCACTGGAGAAAGCAAAAGCTGAAACAATATGAGGACCCAGAGTGGGTTCAGGCTGAGTATCTGGTGATCCATTAAAATGTCCGTGTTTGCTCAACCAAATTGCTCTGATGTAGAGTGTGATTCCTTTTCTTATTGGACAAGGCAAAAACCCGCCCAATTTTGAAATTATAGCACCACTGTAACTTTCTTTTTTGATGGCAATAAGCTTAGTTTCATAAGATCTCACCCTTTCAACAGCTTCTCAATGTAGGCTTGAATGCCGATTAAACGCCATGTTTTCAACTAACTCACTGCACTGTTCAGCTTCTTAACGAAGCTTCTATCAGATGAAAAAAAAAAGTAATTCATCATGTGCATGTATTGCAGTGAACAAGTTGAATTCAAAGCTTGCCATATTTTTAACAAGTCTAGATCTTCTGACCCATATGTAAGCATTTTTAACAATCACAAACCTCTCAGCATGATTTTATGCTTAATATAGCTCCCAAAACTTGAACATTGCCATTGCAGCCTCTTAAGCAACTGGAGTTTATTCTCAAACATTTACTTTTTGTTTTATATTCTTCAGTTAAATCTTCATTTGAATTAGATGGTGCACAAGTCTCTCCAAACACAGATAACAATGGATTTTCAGATATATTATTAACAAGTCTGTAACAGGAGTAAGTCTTAACATAGGCATTCCGCTTGCGGATGTCAAAACTGTTGGTATGGTGCTAGTCATGTCCAACAGATCAAACCAAACAAAAACCTCTTTTAAGCAATAAAAAGAATAATAATCTGCTGGTAAATCACAGGGAAAATAACTGCAAACAGCCAAAAAAAAGAAGAAAAACCCACTGTAAACCATGTAGCACCAAACTGGAGTCAAACCTTTAATATGCAACTTCGTAGTTTCACTTAAAATCTTCTTCATACACAAACATTTAAAACAAAGCCATTTAAATGGATACAAGTCACATGATACAAGTATACCCTCTGATGTAATTCCCTAAATTAGGGCTTTAAAGATACAAATTCATTTAAACCTGGTAATATACGAGCCCTAAGTCGCAAAATCCATCTATATTCCTCTAATTCAGCACACTGAACAATACTACCACCACATAAGGATTCATTTATTTGAAATAAAGTCATACATTTAAAATACTGTGCATTTCCTGTGTTATAAGTATGCCTATACAATGCATCTGTGTTAAGCTTCCTATTAATTTCAGAGAGATGACTACTAATACAATATAGATGGATTTTGCGACTTATGGCTCGTATATTACCAGGTTTAAATGAATTTGTATCTTTAAAATCTTTAAAGCCCTATTTGAGAAAATGACATCAGATGGTGTAATTGTGTCATGTGACTTGTATGTATTTAAATGGCTTTAGTAACAGTTTTAAATATTTGTGTGCCTGAGGAAGCTTTTAAGTTGTGCGTACACAGTTTCGTTTTCACAGAAATTTTTAAGTACAAGAAGAAAAGTGATAAAAGCTGGAAGCAATCATGGCCTCTTTTAGAACTGTTCTAAAACAAAAGCATTTTTTGGATGTCTGGGTGATTGTTCAAGCACTTTAAGAAGCAACAAAGATCTGGAGAACAGTAACATGCTTGCTGCCTTACGGGATGCTGAGAAGTGTTAAGTAGCCTGGGAAAGTTTGTATTTCTAAGCCGCCCTAATGCCTGTGACATTAGTCCTACAAGTTACAGTGAATGAACCACGACAAAATCTACATTTATGTCAAGTACTTTTGCACAGCTGAACTTTATTCTTTTCAAGTGCCACAGTAAAAGTAAATAACATTCAGGTACAGTCCTGCTCTGCAATACACTTTTTAAACTACCAACTAACTCTGAATACTTTAGTCACACACAAGACACCAAATTTCAGTAGTTTTATTTTTTAATAAAATAAAAAACTTCTGAATTAAAAATAAAGACCTAAACTTTGTGTTGTTGTGACTTTCGGCTTTTCCCGGTTAGGGGTCGCCACAGCGGAACTCCGGTCCGCTAATGATTGGCAGCTGATTTTTACATACAGAGTTGCCAGCCCTGAGGCACAACCTTCAACGAAAGTACGCCCATTCATGCATGTCTCCACGGAGAAGACACTCCGAGTCGAACCGGGCAGCGTCTTACTGCGAGGCGACAACACTACAGCACCACCACCATGGACACAAGACCTAAACTTTGCATAATAATGCGAAATTAAAACCCATGTTTACAGTGGATTATCACTTTTAAAGCTGGTGCCTAGTGTCTGTTGTTGTATGCTTGCAGAAAGTAAGAATTCTGAAATACATGAAAAATGCAGTAAAACAAGAGAAGACAAGAAGCAATGTTAAGACGGTTTTATTTGGAGTTTTGAAAAATTTCTTGTTTAGGACAAATTAGCACACATTAATGCTGTACTTGCTCCTTGTGAGGCAGGGAACAAGAGTCATTCATTCCTGATCACCACCTGAGAAGGACAGATATCCACGGTCACCGCTGATTGGTCAGTTTTTGTTTTAGTTGGAAACTCTTAAAAGGTTTAGATTCTTAACTGTTGAAATTCGCAGCACTACTGGAACTGAGCTGCATATTGTACTACCAAGGAGAAATTTACAAAGACAAGAAAAGGAGTCTTATAATATCTGCTTTTTGTTTGCACTATCAAGGTGTACAACTGGTGACTAGATTTGCTCATCTACTTGATTTTAGTGCCTGTACCTGCTCTTCTTATTACAGAAGCAAGGGCCAACGATTCCTGGCCATCAGTTGAAAGGTACAGATCACCACTGCGGTGGCGGCTCTGCGGTAGCGTTGTCGCCTCACATTGAGACGTTGGCCTGTTAGATTCTCAGGCTAGAGTGCCTTCTGTGTGGAGACATGCGTGAATGGGTGTACCTTCGTTGAAGGTTGTGAGTCAGGGCCGGAAACTCTCACGTAAAAATCTACTGCCAATTATTAGCAGACCGGAGTTTCGCTGTGGCGACCCCTAACCGGGAAAAGCCGAAAGATTCAACAAAAAGTTGAAAGGTACAGATCACCAATGCCATCATCAATTTGAAAGTTTTCGCTTTAGGTAGACGCTCTTGCAGTTTTAGGTTTTGGATCATCATGCAGCTGAATGTTGTATTGCGCAAAGAATCACCCTAACCAGTGAAGCCCATAACCAATTAGCTCACTTTCAGTCATTTACTGCAAACATATTTGCCAGATACTCTCCACCAACAGAAACTGATTTTGTTTATCCCTTCTGTTGCAGGGACAGTTAACTTTTATGCTCTTCGACTCTTCTGTATTGGTCTATGTACTAATCTTGGTTAACAACTGGTCTAATACTTCTTGGTACACAACTTTACAGAGATTTAATCAGTAATTTGCTCTTTTGGTGGTGTTACTACCACTGGTATAAGAAACTAACATAATAATTCTGCATTGATGATTTTAACTCAGCCACTGATGGGACTAAGTCAGGAAGAGCTTAGTCAGTCTGGTATCCAAAACTTTCTAAGAATCCCTCAGCCACTCCCCCTTAGAGGGTGCTTATAAGCACACTATTGTGGCTATTTCCAGATCTTTGGTAACTCAAGTAAACTGGAGCGCAAAACAAGAAAAATTCACTCACTGTCAGAAGTATTCTCCCCCCTCCCTAATAATGAAGGTACCAATCAGCGGAGATGGGAGTAGGAAGGGGAAGACTGTGATAGAAACAAAACTGCCAGAACAAAATATATTGCAGGAAGCACTTGACTTCTGTATTCCATATCAGTCACTGTCTTGTTAGTGATAATACAACTCCAGAGAACCAAGCCAGGCCTCCTGGATGGCTCACATTAATGAATGAGGCAGCAATTAGTTTCAACTTAAGGAAGACCTAGACCTGCAGATCACGGTCAGCTTGTAATGTTCTAAAATAATTCAGCAATGCCCATGAGGTTGCAGGTCAAATGTCATCTACAGAAGCATTTCAAACTTAAAGTTTGTGAAGGGGCCAAAGTTTATAATAAGTACTTACAAATTACAGTAAGGACTTACCATACTTCTGATAAAATCTTTTGACTTTTGTAAGACAAAGAGAAATGACTGATACCCTGGAGCCCAATTTGTCGATGGAAAAATTAAATGAAAAGCTGAGAGTTTTTCCTTAAGGATTTTGTTCTGCCCAAATAAAATTTAACACGTGTATGCCCATCCAAACCAAGTAATAAAGCAATCAATCACCACAGTTACCATAAAGGGGGGAAAAACAAACTAGGTCAAACTACTGGTCATTATCTTCTGGGATCACTTCTGAGCATAAAAGGAAGGTCTGTCATGGACATACTGTTTTTGTGAAAGTTCTGATAAGGAAGACTGGAACACAAAGCTTGCAGCTTTTAAGTCCTTCTAGCCAAAGTAACAGCAAAAAAATCTCCAAATGACATTTAAAGCAAAGAAAGCAGAGAGTCAAACAGAACTAGGTTCAGCTTTTTCAGTGCAAAGTACAGATCACAAGGAAACGCGAGACTTGATTGTGGAGCTGAAGCAAGAAAGTGCCTGTCAAAGGTTTACAGGCACGGAGAGAAGCTACAGATATTGCATCAGCAGTACGATAAAAATTTGTCAAGGCTGCCAATTTGTCCTTGACAGAAGTGAAGCTAATACCCTAGTTAAAAATCTGAGATCGATACTCCAACAACACAAGCAGAGGCAGCAGCAATTAAAAGTTCTAACCTCTTGGCAGTTTTCGATAAGAACAAACTCAATTAAGATAACGCTTCCTTTTACCAAACACCTTAGCAGAAGTAATGATCTGTACCACATGCGAAGAGTACAGAGTACCTTGCCATCACAGGAACGCAACTTTATTTTAAGTGGTTAATCAGAGGGAGTGAAGGTCCATGTGAGGTCGGCTAGACAGTCTGGTCAGGAGATTCTTTGAAAGTTTCAGAAAGAACAGTTGAGAGGAGACCAAAGCAGGAAGAATTATACTTACTAGGGTAAGAAAAGAAAAATATACTAGTATCGCTTTGGCCTTGTAAAATTTAGCATCTCCAGTAACTTGTAAGGGGAAATGGGTGAAAAGTAATAAAGTCCTAAGGACCACCTCTGGATGGCTGGAACTCTTAACAAATCATCCGGAGGGAAGAGTAATGAACAAGATGCTGCACTTGAAGTTTGCTAAGGATGCAAAAATGCCTTAACACAGCTTCCTCCAGTGACAGAAAAGTCTCTGTGTTGACTGACAAACCACTTGAAAGACATCAGTAGGTAGAGGCTGAGCTATGCCAAAGAAGTGGCTTGTCCTGGTAACCCAGAAGTGACCAAAGACCATCCTCAAACTCTCACAGCCTGCAAACAAATGATATGAAGGAGTTCTTCCTTATTTGTTTACATAATACACCACTGCCTTGCTAAAATGGATGGTAAGTGCACAGGTAGGGAGTACGGGAATGCTTAGGTGAGAAAGACTGCCATCATTTCCAGGATACTTATGTGGAGACTGGCCTTGTGGCTTAACCATATAACTTACACTGAATGCCCTAAGTAAACGCCATACTCGCCCTATAGCAATCTGTTACAGTTACCAGGGGGCTTGAAAAGTATGCACAGATTCATTAAATCTACTAAGATTGATTTTCTTTGTGCTTATATTTTCTAAATCAGAGCTGAAAGACATGCAAGCTAGTCCACATGGAACTTTCACAGTTTACTGAAAAACCTTTATGTAAAATGTCTGGTATGAATCACCATGAGATCCACTAACTGAAGATAAACAGTGGCAGGTACAGTCTCTCTCAAGCTCAATTAAAACTGCGGATCAAATGCAAACAATCTTCAGCAGGTCAAAGTGTCCAGAGTACAGACTACTAAAGTGACTGCCAAGGACAGCATCAGCTGGGATTTCTGTGTTCAGCGTTACTCCTAGGACTGGAATTTTTCAATAAGCAAACCCTTGCAGTCAGTCATCCAGGTAATGAAAATTCAGAAATCATTTAGCCTGACGGCTGTTACCAATATAGGCATGCAATTGGCAAACATCCTGGGGGACTGTGATAACCAACCAGAAATGTCCATAAATGAAAATGAAGAGCTTCCATGTGGACAGCAGGAACTGGATTTCTTGCGTGCTAGTTCAAACTGACGACACAAACTGCGCAAAAGCAATTTTTGGGACTGCGCTGATTTAGGCTGCTCAAGCTGAGAACTGGCCAAAAGTCCTTTGTATTTTCCTGGAAAAGAATGAACCCTTACTACAAACCTTTCTAGTACGATGGGATCTCTTGGATGGCCCCATTTTTGAACAGCTGCTTAACCTCTAAACTGTCCGCAGTCTAGTTTCAGGAGATGAGAGAGAGACAACAGAGAGACAACAGAGAGACAACAGAGAGACAACAGAGAGATCTCTGACGTGCCGAGAGATAGTACAGTTGTGTACACTTACCATAAATGTAGATGTTATAGAATGTATTCACTGTTGCAGTCATCAGATTTGAGTTATCCCTGCCAAGGTTGCCTTCAGTTGGCCCGAATACCAGAGGCCTAGTATTTCTGCATCAGTTGCTGTCTGTTCAGGATTGACGTCAGGTCATTAGTAGTATAAAGTAAGACAGCCAACGCCATTACAGCAGTTTTCCTTGCCCTAAGAAAAATGTTTGAAAGACAAGAAAAAAAAACGTAGAAGAATTGACTAGAAGAATCAACAGTACCTTGGACTTGAACAAGAGGCTTGTGGATGAGATGGAGACAAACAGGAAGATGACCAGCGACACATTTGTGAATAAATGGAAGACCATAAAAGCATCCCATTACATTTGTGAAATATAGTTTTGCGAGACAAAGTGGATGAAAACACTGGACTTTTGTTGACTTTGTTAAACTTGTGCGTGAACTATAAAGTACATACCCCACTTTATATCATTAACGTTTAGGAGGACACTAAAGGGCGGCCAAGTAAAACATGTTTTTATTCTTACTAGTATTTGTATAGAACATTTCATGACAAGCTGCATGTTATATACAGTAAAGGGATAATTTAACTTGGGGATTCTCTTCAGTGACTGTACAAGTACTTTTTTAGGCGTAAGAAACAGGTTTCCCAGTATAACAGAAACAAGGCTGGACAAGCAAGTTTAATATTCATAAGCTGCGATCTTGGACTGCTGGAGTGGAGGGTGGGTTGTAAACAGTGCACTAAATATATTCTACAAGCGTGAATGTCTGAATTACTACTTTTGGCTTAAGCTGTAAGGAGGTGTTTAAGCATGTAGGCTTTAAAAATAAGACAAAATGATAAAAAAAAAAAAAAAAAAAAAAAAAAAAAAACACACATGAAAATGCTAAGCTTGTGACAACTGCAAAGATATTAGCTTGTTCTTTTCCACGGAAATATTTAGTGGGGTCAAGATGTCGGAGACTGAGGGCAGCTGTAAATTCTTTACTATGTAAAATTTACAAAGACTCATTGTTGAGTTCAATTTCCATGCGGTCAGTAGGTGCAAGGAGTTAAACATGAGAAGTGCAAGTATTCTTTGCTGTGGGAAATGCAACATTTAAAGGTAGAAAGGCAACCAGTTCAGTGAAAAACTTTAGCTGGAAATGACGGGAAGTGAATAAAAGGTAACAACCTCCCTAGCAGCCTTAAAAATTTAATGTAGTTAATAAAACAGTGCACAATTTAGTTTTACTTAAAGACAGCCAATGCACGTTTTCTTAGGGCTAAAAGTTGAGCTGTTTTTCATACCTGGGAGCGGAGGACAGATTTAAAAAACAGATAGCCATCAGGCTAAGTGGGAGCACAGAATGCAGCATGCATTTACCATAGACAACCTTATATTTAGGTTAGATAACAGCTACAGTTGCAGCCATCAATTTGGGCAATTGTTCCCTTCCTGAGGGGTAAAACTTCATGCTTTGGAGATGTACATAGCTGTGTGTTTTGATCCAAGTTAATAGGGGATGGGGTGTTTTAGTTAGTTTTTATTTTAATGAAAACCCTCACACACAAAAAAGTCTTGAAAAATGTGACAAAGGTTCAAATGAAGATAAGAAACTATACAAAAGAGCCATCTGCTAAGCATTAGTATATGCATGTAATCCAAAAGCTGGAAACACATTAAAAAAAAGTATTTATAACATGTGGGAACAATAGCTTTTTATCATGATTGGCTATGCCATCCATATTATCCTTGATTAATAATGACCTTACAGATATGAATACAGGGGGGGGGGGGAGTGTACTAAAGTATATTCCGAAATGCAGAGCGCAAACAGCAATGCTGCAAGAGACATATGTGAGAAAAAAAAAATGAGCATGTGAATTTTACAAAGAGAATTTCAAAATGGATATTCAGTAGAATATCAGGGACAGAGGAAAATAACAGTAATTATACTAACTGCTAAATGGGCTTCAATAGTGATAAGACGGGGGGGGGGACAAAAATGGTAGATTTGCAGCAGCAATGGGCTATTGGCAAGGGAGAAGGATAATGGTGGCATATATTTACATTACACTGAAAACTGCTCTTATGTAGATTAAAAATGTGGGAGATATAATCAGCTTTCAGCAAGGAACATTTATAGGTGGGGATTTCAGCAGGGAACATTATTTATAGGTGGGACTGAAATTGGATTTGCAATAGTAAGGATGTGTCAGGGCGAACTAGAAGGGACTGCATAAACAAGAGGGTATATTTCTTTAGAAATTTATGAAGATAATCTAGTATGGAAGATATGGAAGATGCAAGTTTAGTAGTAAGAACTCTTGACAGAATTTACATATTTCTCCAATGTACAACTGGCCTAGTCTAGACATATTTCATAGTAGCATCTGCATTTAATTGAAAGCTTTATACCCAATTCAAATGACTTTCTGATCATACATCAATAAAAACAAAAATGCAGGGAAATGAAGTAAAAATAAAACACTGATTAAGAAGTTATAGAAATCAGCTAGAGGACTTGCAAATGTTAAAGTACTGCAGAACAAGGGTAATGTCACAGAAGAGGAGGACCAAATGCAGAGTGCTGAAGAGAAAATAAGGGAAAAGTCTGGCTAATATATACGAGTTTCAGGAAGACTGCAGTTAAACAATTATTTTCTTTATAACTCCAGAGCACAAAAACTTTTAGCATAACAACTTATGCAATAGAACACTGGAATAGTTGTAGCCAAACTTGGGGAACCTATAACAAGAAAAATAACCAGAGATCCTGTAGAAATTTTACATGTATTCTGGAAATTTTATGAAAATTTGTATAAAAGCAGAGAAGTGTGGAAAATTGAGAAAAGGTACAAATTGTGATTTTTATGGAAGACTTAATTATGCCAAACCTAGAGGTAGACTATCTCAATAACAGCTAAGATAGGGAGGGAGGAGATAAAAAAGTGATGTACAAATCAATCTTCAGGAAAGTTTCCAGGAACAGATGGTATTCCTTTGGAAGGTTGGAAATTAGGGTAGAAAGTGATAAAAATCTGTAAGATTTTGTTGAACAACATTTAAAAAAGGGGGAAGCACCAACATCTTGGAAGAAAGCTGTGGTGGAGGTATTATCTCAACACGGCAAAAGCCCTTAAAATCGGGCTTCATATAGACCCATTTCAATTTTAAATACCTATTAAAAAGTGTCTGATGTCTATACTAGCTAAAAGAATGATAAACATGTTGCCAAAATGGATATATATATGGACCTCTGGGGTTTTGTGGAGGGGAGGAAAACATTTGCAACATTAATAGAAGGAGGATATCCCACAGGGAATTGGAATTTAAAAAAATACCTCTGTTGTTAATGCAGAGAAAGCTTTTAACAGAGTAAGCTAAGATTCTAGGAGTATGGCATTGGAAGCACTTGCATTTCCTGGTACAATAATAATGTTAATTAGAAGGCTGGAGGAAGGATCAGAGGCAAAGATTAAAGTGGGAAGGTTCATGTCAGATAAGCTGTATTTGAAAAGAGGAACCAAGGCAGGGGTATTCTCTTTCCCTTTTATTTGCCTTATATTTATATAGGCAAGGACAAGGAAAATGAGGAACTCCGAAATAAAAGGATATAATTTGTACAACCAAAACAGGAACCTGTCCAAGATTAACACAATATTGTTTATTAAGCGCTTTCGTCTCGAAAATGGAAACTTCGCCAGAATAAAATAAGATTCAAGCACCCCAGGTTAAATAAAAAGCGGGAGCACAGCTGATGCTTAAGAGATAAGAATTTTGGTTCAGCTCACTTTCTTCATGGTATCCAAGCTGGGTTGCTTGAATCTTATTTTATTCTGATGAAGTTTCCATTTACGAGACAAAAGTGCTTAATAAACAATATTGTGCAAAACTTACTTGTTCCTGTTTTGGTTTTACAGTTGATTCAACTTTCCTGTGGTTACAAGGATATAATTTGTTTGGTAAATCACGAAAAGTTGGCTTTATTTGCTGAACATATTTTGTACCTGACAAATCCAGAAAATGACATCTCAGTGTTGTAGAACATTTTGAGAGAGTTTCAAGACTTCAGGATATAAACATTAAATCAAAAATAAAACAAAAGCTACAGCCATAAATTATGTACCCGCACATAAACTGGTTCTGAAATACCCATATTTATTGGGACATAAGATGAAATGCTTATGAGTACAGATTAAAAATGCTTCTGTTATGGCTGCTAATGATATGTCGGAAGAGACTAAACAAAGGTAACACAAACATTAAGAAAATGGAGACTTCTATGGATATGGATAGTAAGATAAGCAGTGAAATTGCTTTAGTCCCTTTAGTCTTTTATATGGGTCAGGCATACTTTTATCAACCAGAGTACAAGTTGTGGACAATACAAACTGAAGGAATTTATCTGGTAGGGAAGGAGGGCAAGCATAGCAACAGTTAAGTGGTATAAGCTGATCCTTCCAATACAACATGGTGGTTTAGGTTTACCTGATTTGAAAGGATATTTTAGAGCTACACAGTTAAGGCTAATGTATAGGATACAAGCAAAATATTATGATTCAATGTAGAAAGGGATGATAATGAAGTTGCTTGGTTTTGAAAAGGAAGAGTACATTTGTACCACCTAGCTGCCCCAAGATTTCTGTTACTGAGAGAGTTTGTGACTGTAAATTCAGATGTTTCTTGAAAACTAGTAGTGTTTTATATGTATTTGTGATTCATATTATATGTACTGTCACTTTAAATGCTGCTACACTCCCTCTTAGCATGGATAACCTTTCTTTTAGGTTAACTCGACTCAGTGTGGCAGTCAGTTTGGGACATTTGTTCCTATTAGGAGGGAACAACTTCAATATCTGAAGATATACACAGTTCAGTGCATTTGTATTAAATTAATAGGTTTTAGGATGAGCACCAGGGATTTGTTTGTTGTTTGAGGACTTTCAATGAAACAAAGTTTTGTAAGATGTGACAGAGGCTTAAATGGATACAAGAAACAACTATATAAAAGATCAACATGCCAACAATGTACACATGCAAAAGCTAGAACTAGACATTTAACAAAAAAAAGCTGTTGTACATTCTAGACTGGTAGGACAACCTTTCACAAAAATGATGCTTTCTGTAATGCTTTTAAACATCAATAGTCCCACCAATAAAAATAAAGACTAGTGAACTATATTAAAAATGTAGAGTGCAAATGTCCATCTTACATACACTTTTAAAGAACTGAACATGTGAATTTGCTGAGGAAAGTTTTTTTAGGATGGTTATTCAGTGGAATATCTGGGACAAAGGAAAAGAGGAGTACTTGTATTAACTGCAAGAGGAGCTCCAACATTGATAGCAGCGTAAAAAAATAGTGGTAGATTTGTAGTGCTACAGGGCTATTAGCAAGAGGAGTACGCTGACATGCATTAACATTCAGCCGAAAACTGCTGTAATGGAGAGAATTCTGGGAGAAATGATCAGTTTTCAGAAAGGGATATTACTTGTATATAGGTGGTGACTGGAATTTGATCTGCAGCAGAGAGAATAAGTTTCTCTTCTGCCCCCCCAAGACACAAAGGAGGGTAGATTTCTGAAGATGTTTATGAAAATATTTGGCATGGAAGATGCGACTTCAGTGATAGGAGTTCAGAGTGAATTTAAATATTCGCCAAGTTATAAAATCTGTGCTTGGCTAGAGAGAATGACAGAACTTAAATTTCATAGGAACATGCGCATTAAACTGAAGGTCTTGATACTCGCCCAATAACCATTTCAGAAAATGTGTCAAATAACTAAACACAGGGTAATGCAGTAAAACACACTGGCACTTTCCCACCTATCTGGTGAAAAGAGGAATTTAAGGAATGGATAGATATTATTCAGGAGCTATTCCAGAGGCTAGAAATTAATTCTGAAAATACAGCTAGGGAGTGGGACAAAATTAAGGTGGAATTTAAAAATAGTGTGGAAATAAAACTGTTCTCAGTTCACTACTGCTGGTTAACAAATTCTTCTTAGAGTTGAGTTTTCAACTCTTGTCATTTGTTAAGTAAAGTAGTCAGGGAATCTTTCTTAAAGGCGCTTACTTAATAAAGGATTGAATGACACTGTATTAGAGTAATAGCAGTAGTATATAGAGAATTTGTTAATCAGCAGTAATGAATGGAGAACTGGTACGTACGAACATCTGACGTTGAGATAGCTTCAGACTAGAACTGGCATCAAATATTACATATATTAAATAAATGTAAGCATTGTTGCACTACATGAAATTTGAAGGTGCAGATAACACTACATGAAATTTGAAGGTGCAGATAACGCCATTGAATTTTTATAAGTAGAGAAGCAACAGCAGTAAAATTTAGACTAGAGCAGGCACTATGCTTATTTCGTGTAGTGAATAAATATATATATATTATTGTACCACGAGTATTTGAGAAGACATCCTTCAGATTGTTTATCGGACAGTGGTACGCCTTAATAAATATATTTTATAGTAATGTTTACAGCTAGGATCCGAAGCCTTAATTTTGATTGAATTTCTATGATATTATAACGAATTTATTAAGAAGGGTGATGGATGGAGGATTGTTAAGAATACAGGTTTTTATTATTTTTTTATAATGCACTGTTGCCAGCAATGATGCTATGATAACCGGCAATGGTCAGAGCGACATTTTTGTATTTGGAGCTCTTTTAATTAGAGAAGTTTGCGAGTGGGTTGTGCTGTATTGGGCGAAAGTGCAAATTAGTTTTCATGTAAGCCCGTTAGGTTTATGTTGGCTGATGCCCAAGTTGGCTTGAGCATATGCAGTCTCTAAAAAAGAGATGCTAGTTATTTGGTATATTGCATTACAGGGATAACCAAGCGAGTCATTAACGTGGTAGCATGTACAATTTTTTGTAACCTTTTGTAGCCTTAATATACATTTTAAAATAGATGGCAATAATAACAGCATTTCTAAATGTATTATATTTGTACACATTTATGTGAATTGAAAAAAGTTTTTCATATTTTAAACTACGGAAGATAGTGGATGTAAATACACCTTTAAATGAGTAATTGAAGATTGCTTTACTCATTAATACATCATTGTTTTGTATAAAAGGTTTGTAATTGATACATGTTTGAATTTTAACGGTCTGATGAAGCTAATGTGAAAGCGCTTACTTGTTGCATGCTAATAAACCAGTTTTTACAAACGGAAAATATTTGTGAACGGAACTTAGTATTTAACTACAGAAACCAAACACATTTGGATTATCTTTCTATATACTGGATTTTCTGGTTTGCTGTTTGCCTTTCGGTTATATTTATTGGACTGGTCTATTTTTATTTTGTGTCTATCGAGAGGCATTTACCTCGTTGGGAGCAGATATATTACTTCTATTTAGAAGTATAGATTAAAAATGATTCTGGTGTGGCAGCTAAGTATATGTGGGAAGAGACCAATCAAAAGATAATACAAACGCTGAGAAAAATGGAAACGGATAGGAAGATGCAAGCAGTTAATGTCTTTATCCTCAGTTTTATACACAGGTCAGGCATATTTTTTTTATCAACCAGAAGAGAAGTTGTGAATAGCAATTAATAAACAGCTGATGGACTTTATCGGGGATGGGAAGATGGCAAGAGTCAAGTGAGATAAGGACTACCAGATTTGAAAGGGTATTTCAGAGCAACACAGTTCAGGCTTCTATACATAGCACAAGCAAAAAAAACTACAATTCAAAATGGAAAGGGATGAAACGGGGAAGCTTCAAAAACAAGAAGAGACTGGGGTTTTTGGATGCAGGCCTTTAAGAAGGAGAATAATAAATCATACAAATTATATTTATAAAGTATCAGAAAATATCCTAAGAACTAAGCCAACACAGGAATGGAGAAAGATTCGGCAGATAGGGAGGACTGCAATTAGGGATATAGACAATCAGAGGGCTGGGATTTGCTGGAGAAAACTGCCAAAGGAACCAAGGTATTGGGAACAAATAACTAGAGTGGGGAAAGATGATAGAATAGGAAGGTGCCAAAAACGTATTTGGACTGCCGGTTAGAGATTGCCTTCCCTATCAAGAAGGGATATCAGAGTATAGACAAAGAGAAAGAAATAGGAGAGGTCCTAAAACGGTAGACCAGCACTGGCAGAGTTTTTAGTAGACTCTGGAATAGAAGCTGCCATTAAAAAGGAATACTAGGAATACTCTGAGCACATAAAATACTGCAGGATAACTAGATCAATAAGAAGGTTATAAAAGACTGGGAAGAGAGACTGGATAAGCTATTCACATAGAAACAATGGGAAGATATATGAAGGTCTCCCAAATATGTAACAAAATGTAGAAAATTTAGGATTTTTGCTTGGAAAGGTTTACACAGATATTTTTATACCCCAAGTTGACTTCCACAGAATTTTCTCAGGTAAACAACAAATATTGGAGGTGTTCACAGGTTGATACTAGGCTATCTGCCCTAAGGCATTTATAAGCCTAGCCAGAGGTGTGTTTGGCTTTCGCCACCCTTTTAGATTAGTTGACTGTGCCCCTGTATAGTAGGTCACAGAAGGTAGCCCTTTTAAGGTTAGTTTACTGTAACTCTGTCAAGCAGGGACACAGAAGAGATCCCAGGGGTAAACTTACGATCTTCCATCCACTCGTCAAGATTTCTCTTGAAGATGGTCAGTGCTCTGCCTAACATGGATTGGGATTTTGTTCCAGAGTGAGGGGAGCCTCTGGGATATGAATCTGTCACTCCAGCATGTCCTATTTATTTCTGTGCTGAGATTCAAGTCCCCGGAGCGTGTAGCTCTAAGGGATTTGGATTTCCTGAGGTGAAGCATGTCCATTAATTCTGGGCTGGACATGGCTTTATATGTCAGACACAGATCGCCTCCGAGTAGGCGGTACGCAACTGAGTAGAGTTGGAGTCTCTTTAGCTGAACTGCATAGGGCATCTGTTTGAGCCCCTTGATCCTCCTGGTGAGATACTTTTGGGGGCTATCCAGTTGCTGCAGGTGTCGGGTAAGGTACATCCCAAACGGGGCACTGTACTCAATTATGGGCCTGATAAGCGATGAGTAGAGGGGCACAATGACCTCTCGATCTAGATGTGAACCCTTTCGTGATAAGGTGGGCTATATAGGTCTAACCACTTAGCAATCTCTCCTTTGACAATCACGTTGCCAATCTACTAGGGTCCCCAAGTCCCTAATTAAGTATTCTGTACTTAATGGATTATCACCCATGTGGTAATTTGTGGGCACTTTGTTTTTCCCAAAGGGGATGACTATGCACTTTTTGGCATTTAGCTTTAGGCCATGGTTCTGGCACCAGTTATCCGTCTCAGAGACCCTTTTGGAGGATGCCTGTATCAGCCGGAGAGTCAATTACAGCACCCAGTATGCAGTCATCTGTGAACTTGGTCAGCCATAGTCCACCCGTGTTAGCCTGTACCTGGAGAAATATATACCGAACAAGAGAGGTCCCAGGACTGAGCCCTGTGGGACGCCACTTGTAACTGGTTTAGAGTCTGACATGGCACCTGCTATTCTGACCATGTGGGTTCTATCCCTGAGCCAGTTTGCAACCCATCTTGTGACATAGGGGTTGATATTTAAGCTGGTGAGCTTATTTATGATGCCCGAGTGGGGTATTGTGTCAAAGGCTTTTGCGAGGTCCAGGTAGGCTGTGTGGACTACCTTCCCTTAATCTATGGCTTTGGTAACTGTTTCAAAGAAGTCGACCAGGTTCAAGAGGCAAGATCTGCCCTTAAAGCCGAATTGGGTAGGATCCAGTGTCTGGAGGTTCCCAATGTCTTTGTTTATGATTTCCATGATGATACGCTCCATAGCTTGGCAGACCAGGCTAGTCAGGCTTATAGGGAGATAGTTTCCGGGGTCTGTTGTGGCACCACCTTTGTGGAGTGGGACCACTGTTGCTGTACGCCATTCCTTGGGTACATATCCTGTAGTAAGGCTGAGGTTGAACAGTGATTTTATATGAGGATTTAGTTCTTCTTGGAGCTCGTGTAAGACGCAGCCCGGGACACAGTCTGATCCCATTGATGCTGTGTTTTTTGCTTCGGAAAGGGCAGCTCTCACCTGTGCATCTGTGATGTCAGGAAGGCTACCCTCTGTTGGGATAGACATTTGCTCTTTTGAGGGGGGGGGGGGTTGCGAACATCCTGGCAGAAAGGTTCAGTGCAATGTCTGTGGGTTCAGTGTATTTTTTGTCATTTTGCACTAACTCAGAGCATATCTGGGAGTTGCCTCCCAGGTTTGTGACATAACTAAAAAAGGCCTTGTGATTACCTTTAATGTCTTGTGCAATTTTTCTTTCGAAGCTGGCCTTAGATGATTTTATGAGGGATCGTAGTTTCTTGCTAGTACTGATCAGTGACACCTTCCCTTTTTGGGAATTTGCTCTGTCATGTAGTAGCCTTCTCCTTCTGTTGTATAGCTTATTTATGGCCGGGGTTCACCAGACAGATCTCCTGCCTTTGGGGGAGTGAGTCTTGGTTTTATTTGGGATATCATGCTCCATGCATTCCTGTAGGTGTCCATAGAATGCTTTTGTAAAGGATTCTGCATTTTGGGCCATATTTTCCACTGGTCCGGGGGCTTTGAAGGATTCCACCTCAGTTTTGAGAAGTGTGAAGTTTGCTTTTTAGAAGTTCTTCACCGTGGTTTCCTTGGCTAGGGGTGGGGACGGAATATGGATGTCCAGTAAGATTTGTTTATGGTCTGATCTTACCAATGAGGGGTATACCTCTGGTGTGGAACATAGAGACCTCATGTTGGTGATGACCAGATCCAATGTTTTCTCCTCTTGTGGGAGTGGTGACCAGTTGTTCCATACCATTTGAGTTTATAAATTCTAGGAACCGTTGGGCGAGGGTGTTTGGGCTAGAGTAGTTTTCCCAATCGATGTTTGGGTAGTTGAAGTCACCCAATATAATAGTGTTTGGAGACACCTTCATATTCTCCAGTGTTCTCAGGAAAGCAGAGTGAGGCTCCTGTGCTTGGGAGGGTGGTCTGTAGCAGGCTACAAACTGAAAGGCAGTTTTGCCCACTGTCAGTTGGGCATGGATGGTCTCCGATGCTTCGTGCAGTGCCACTAACCTAGAGGTGTGAGCATCTTTGATAAATATGGATACTCCCCCTCCTTTTGTGGTTCAGTCAGAGTTTTGGGGCCAGAAAGTATGGTATGAAGTATAACCTGTTAGTGCTGGGGTGCTCTCGGGAGCCTTGAACCAGATTTCTGTTCCTGCACAGATATCAATATTCTCCATACTGAGGAGAGTCTCGAGTGCGTGCATCTTGAGGTTTAGACTTCTGGCGTTGAGCAGCATTACCCTTAGTTTTTTTTTTTTCTTTGTTTTGTCTATGGGGGTGGGTTTGTCTTTTGAGCCTTGCCTAAAAAGGCACTGGAGGAGGCAAGAGCCTTTGCAAGTATTCGAAAACCCAGGGGTGACAGGTGCAAGCCGTCCCTAGCGAAGCAATGTGGCTTGTCGAGCATGTCATCCCAGGCTGACAGTCGCTGGATCCCCTTTGAATGACACCAATACTTTAGCCAATTGTTAAAACTGATCATTTTGTCTTTATACTGTGGCATCATTCTTGGTGAGGGTAAGATGCTACTCAAGGTCAGGGTCATACCGGCCTGGACTACATGATCAAAGAGCTCCTGTACGTCTTTTTTCATGTAGTCCAGGGAGGTGCATCTCAGGTCATTCACACCAGCATGGACAATAACGGTGTCATATTTGTACTTGCTTTGGAGTGACCTGAGTGCTTGTATTATGTGGCTGATCTTGGCACCAGACAGGCAGCTTACAGTGACCTTCTCCTTGTTCAGCCTGGTGAGTGGGACGTCAGTGTGTCTGACAACAGAGTCACCTATTACAAGTGTATTAGGTGTGTTGTTTAGCCTAAAGGGCTGTGACTGTGTGGCACACTGACTTTGTGAGCTGTGTGTGACAGTGAAGAAAGAGATAATTGGGAACGTGTTTTCTGGGAGTGAGGGGAGTTGGCTTGACTAAGTATTCTCTGCAAGATGCACTGGTGGAGATGCTGAGTGGGCAGACTGGTGTGACGAGGGAGATTATTTTTCTGAGCTATGATAAAGAACCAGAATTGCCTAGACATGGTCAGGCCTTGCTGTGTGTCCAATTATAGTGGCTGCCAAAAAAGCAATTACTAGAAATTGGAAATCAAAATCTAAACCAGCTACACTAGAAGTAGTGAATACAGTAACAGAGAAAACAACTGCAATTGAGATCTTTAGAAAAGGGTACAAGCAAAGTACATGGGAACTGTACGAACAATACATACAGGGCAGGAATGAGGTTTAAAAGGCAGGACTTAAATGAGCTATGTAATGTTTGAAAACAATTGCGTAGAACACAAGTGTTGTAAAATGTTTGCAACTGGGAATGCGCCAGTATGGACTGTGATGTAAAATGCTTGCAACTAGGATTGTGTCAGTGTGGTTTGTTTTCATTTATATAAATTTAGGACGCCTGTGTAGTTAAGTGACTATTCAGGTTTCTTGTTTTAAAAAAAAAAAAAAAATGCAGGACTTGAATAATTTATGTAATGTTGCTTAGGTTATATACGATATATAGCAATATATGTGAACTATAATGTTTGTAAATGTGAACTTGTTAATACAGTTTGATTACTTTTATACAAATATACATTTGCCTATGTCACAAGCGATAATTCAACAAAGGTGTTTCAAAAAGGATTCTTTGGAGCTGGGACACAAGATCTGAATTGCCTAGAAATACCAAGGTGTTGAGATCAATTCTGTTGGCTACCAAAAAGCAATTACTAGAAAATGGAAATCAAAGTCTACAACAACCATATTTGAGATATTGAATATTCAAAGAGATAAAGGAACTGGAAAAGGATTCTTCAGAAAAGATAAGGAGCAATTTACACAGATTTAAATGGAAACTGTGGGAACAATACATGCATAATAACGTTCAGGAGTAGGAGGAGTGAAGTTTAAGGGGAAGGCAGGAATTCAGCAATTTTATGTAGTGTTGGGGTGATAACTAAAAATATATATAGGTGAGGTATTGTGGAAAATGGTTTTCTTTTCTGTTAAGACATGGGCAAATGTAAGTTAAGTGATAATACAGGTGTTAAAAAAAAAAAAAAAAAACCTGGAGAGGGTGTTCTTTAGCCCCAGTGCTGGGAATGACCACTGTTACCTTTCTTCACATCTAACATCTTTTTCAAGTGCTCAACAGAACTAGCCGTGAAAAGGAGAAACTCAAGGCAGAAAATCAGAAGCGGCAGACTAGAGTGTCTCCAATTATGAACATTCTACCCATCTTTTAAAAGCAGGCAGCTTAAATGTGGCTTAAATCTGGTGCTCTTCTGAAAATGAGCCTTTCCTAGGCATTTAACATGTTTAGTGGAATTAAGGACAACTATGAAAAGGATGAAGAATGGAAAGGCTGCTGGCCCAGATGACATACCTGTGGAAGCATGGAGGTGGTTCAAAATTCCACTACCATCTCTCCTAATCAGATTGTTTAATGAAATCTTGGAAAGTGAGAGGATGCCCGAGGAGTGGAGAAGGGTTTTGGTACTGATTTTTAAGGATATGGGTGATGGGCACAGCTGTAGTAACTATAGAGGGATAAAAATGGATCGGTCACAGCATGAAGTTATGGGAAAGAGAAAGAGAAGTGGAAGCTAGGTTAAGAAAGGAGGTGACTATTAGTGAGAAGCAGTATGGTTTCATACCAGGAAAGAGCACTACAGATGCAAAGTTTGCTCTGAGGGTGTTGGAGAAGTACAGAGATGGTCAGAAGGAGTTGCATTGGGTCTTTCAGAAAAGCATATAACAAAGTGCCTAGAGAGGAGATGTGGTATTGTATGAGGAAGTCGGGAGTGGCAGACCAGTCGGTAAGAGTGGTGCAGGACATGTACGAGAGTAGTGCGACAGTGGTGAGGTCTCCCGTAGGAGTGATGGATACATTTAAAGTGGAATTACATTAAGGATCAGCTCTGAGCCCTTTCTTATTTGCAATGGTGATGGACAGGTTGACAGATGAGATTAGACAGGAATCCCCGTGGACTATGATGTTTGTCAAGGACACTGATCTGTAGTGAGAATAGGGAACAGGTTGAGGAGACCCTGTAGAGGTGGAGATATGCTCTAGAGAGGAGAGGAATGAAGGTCAGCAGGACTAAGACAGGATATATGTATGTGAATGAAAGAGGATAAAGGAATGGCAAGGTTGCAGGGAGTAGAGTTGACAAAGGTGGATGAATTTAAAATACTTGGGATCAACAGTTCACAGTAATGGTGAGTGTGGAAGAGGTGAAAGAGTACAGGTAAGGTGGAGTGGGTAGAGAAGAGTATCAGGAGTAACTTGTGACAGACAGGTACCAGTAAGAGAAAAATGAAGGCCTACAAGAGGGTAGTGAGACCAGCTATGTTACATGGGTTGGAGATGGTGGCATTGACAAAAAAGCAGGAGTCAGAGCTGGAGATGGCAGAGTTAAAGATGTTAAGATTTGCACTGGGTGTGACGAGAATGGACAGGATTAGGAATCAGTATATTAGAGGGTCAACTCAGGTTGGATGGTTTGGAGTCAAAGCCAGAGAGGAAAAATTGTGTTGGTTTGGACATGTGCTAAGGAAGGATGCTGGGTATATTGGGAAAAGGATGCTAAGGATGGAGCTGCCAGGTAAGAGGAAAAGAGAAAGGCCTAATATAAAGGTTTATGGATGCGGTAAGAGAAGACATGCAGGCGGTTGGTGTGACACAGCAAGATGTACAGGACAGGAAGGAATGGAAGCAGATGATCCGTTGTGGCGATTCCCAACAGGAACAGCCGAAAGAAGAATTGGAGTTATCCTGAAGAGGAAGGTTCGCCTTCCCTCCATCCCCACTTACATTATTTGATAAACTAAGATTGCAGCTTTTTCTCCACAGATGCACAAGCACTGACAAACCCAGTAAGTAAATGTTACCAGTGGAGTAAGGGAGATGGGAGCTGACTAACTGCCTCAGAACTAGCTGAAATACAGCAAATAAAGAGGGGTAAAAGGGAGCAAACTGACCTGAATTACACTCAGAGATCAAAAAGGATCAAATTGACAAATGCAAGCAGAAAAACTCTCAAATTGAATGCAAAAAAACCCAGCAACCAGTGGCAGTAACACTGTGCAACTGACTTTAGTGTTAACTAAAGATATCTGGAGATGGGTACTTAGCAGAGCTTTGTTGGTTGGGGGGGGTTAATGCAATCTGGGAAAGTTTTGGGTGCAGGGCTAAGGCCTTCTAGTTTGGAACTGCTCTTTGGCATTTTGAAATTACTTTTCTGATATTCACCTGTTTACTGTCTAACTGCCCAGTGCACATTGTCATGGTCTACATATTTAGTTGCCTAGCTGTTCCTTCACTGTTGCCCTTTACTATGGTCTAGGGTATTTATCAAACTAGTTAGATACCTATTGCAAACTATCTTATCCTTAAATTTAGTACTCTACAGCACCCACTACCACCACAGTCGCAGGCTGACAAACACTTCTTTAGCCAGCCTGTTAGCACTAGGTATAGTGAGGCAGTGCAGCAACTACCTCATGCTTACTGATTAACCGCTAATGGCATCACAGGTGAGACCACCAGTGAGAAATACAAATGTAATACTAACCGATATGCCACTCTCTCCACACCACCCAGTGTAAGTACACACAACAGAACATGTAAATATACAAAGATAGTTGAATGGGTAAAAATAAATAAATAAATTAAAAAAAAAAAAAAAAAAAAAAAACACACCCTTACACAGACCTTCCAAGGACCCACCTACCAAATCTTGAAATCACCTACATCAACACCTAATTCTATTGCAAATGGCGGCGACTACAAGATTTGAACCTTTAGGTCCTCTACGCATGTGCAAACTCTAGTTAAAAATACTAGCTAATCAGTTTCCACAGTAGGACCTACAAACAATGCACTCACTAGACTGAGCAAGGAGCCAACAACAAACTGCTTCTTGGGTGCTAGAATTAGGGACCTCACTAGGGCTCTTAGGACTATTTACCATCCCAAATAGGACCCCATACTTGTCCACGTGGGAGTGAATGACATTAGATTCCACCATAAAAATGACAGACATGAGCATTCCACACATGTCTCCAAAGACAAGGCCTTAAGATGGAACAGCATTCTACCTTTGTCTCCGGCAGGTATTTAACTCTTGACACACACATGCAATTACAAATGAATGAAAAGCTGAACAGCATTTGGGAGTAAAAAATGAAGCATATGAAAAGTGTTTCAGCAGGAGAACCCCCTCCTCCCCCGATGTGCAGGGCTATACCCCATACCTTTGATACCTATAAACCGTACTGCTGATACAAATCACAGGAAAGGGAAATCCTTGGTATGCTACTAGTTTATCTTTCTGGGGAAAAGCTTGTTAACTTGTACACTAGCAACTGCACAAATGACAGTCAATCTCCAGTGTTTAGACAACGAAGTTGTCTTCCTTCTACCTACTTAGAGAAGGATAACTAAATCCAAACACCAACAACTGGCTGGTTAACTGGTGTGAATCTACAGCAAGCTAATGTGCGTCAGATTGAGACTGGACAGTTAGTCTTCCCATGCACTGCCACAGAGACTTCACAGCTTTTTCATAATGGCTAAAACCTCTGCAGCCCATAGTGCTTTTAAAGACAAAATTTGACAGACATTTCCATATAGAAAATTAATATTCAAGTATCAAGTCATTAATGCTACAAGCTTAAAATGATAAAATATATGTCAGGAAAGGACACCTTCTTTACCCTCAGTGTAGTACCTGCAGCTTGTCAGTATACTGACAGCACTTGCCAATACCAGACTTTAGCATCTAATCATGCATTCTAGTCTAGTCTGAGTGTGGGAGAGTAATATTCATACATTCGAACACCCTGCATCTACCACCAAATCCTGTAGAACATCAAACAAGCAGTTAATGAAACCTTACCGACGCTCAAAAGCAAACCATCACATCACCACCAATTACAGATCCCCATTCATGACCCCCCCCCCCAAAGATGATGTATACCCAAAGTCAGGCTGAAACGCTAAATACAATTATATTTCTTATGAGAAAGTGTACCTTTACACCAAAGAGCACACATTCTCTCACTAAAAGGTATTAATTTTCTAGATTTTTTTCCTCACAAGCCACATCCCTAGTCTCCTTACTTCCCAACTCACTTCCTCCCTGATCTAATCTGACCAACCTGACTTCTTCTCCCATACCTCCTTTACAATCTACAAACACTCTTGCTGTATTTACAGATTACTCCAAAACAGACTACTTTCAATACATTATTATTGTTGAATCAAAATAGTTTAATTTCCAAAATAGCCCCAAACCTGGTGCTACTCAATACCTCTTTAAAATTTACTCCCTTTTAAAATTATTATAGGTTGGTACTAGGCTATCAGCCCTTGGGCCTATACAAGCCTAGCCATAACAATTCCCTGGCTATTTCTTCCCACATTATTTACTTTCCTGGACCCCTGTCTAGCAGGGCGACTGACGTGATCCCTGGGGTGAATTTCCTTTCTCCCATCCAATCGTCAAGGTTCCTCTTGAAGAGGTCCAAAGAGGTACATTAATACAAGGAGTCCATTTATATTGGTCATTAAACACAGTGGTAAGTTATGGCAATTTGTTTTTTGTAACAAACCACATGGGGGGAGGGGAACTCCAGCAATCAATAATAAATCCTCACTCACCAAATACACACGAGAGTTAAAATCAACCTAAAAAGTATACTACTAACTATACAGCCAGTTATGAAATGAAGGCCATTACTGCCACCACTAAAAGTAATCACAAGGTCTTCTTAAGTAAAGGTAATAAACTCAAGAAACACTTGCACAGAGCTTAAATCTAATGTCTCCTCCTACTCTGACCCCAAAGCCATTGCCAATACGTTTAATGACATTTAGCTTTAATTTCACTCATCCCAACTTTTCTCCACATCCCCCTTCATACAATCTGTGCTTTTCACTCTACCCAAATCATTTTAAGCAAGATTCTTTCCGCACTATTCAAAACACCGCAAGATTTCTAAGACCTGAAATTACTTCAGACAACAAGGGATGCAAGGGATGTTAAGAACTACTTAAATAAATCTGTCTATGAACAACTGTAAAATGAATGCAACTGTCAAAACCCCAACTGACACTCAAAATTCTCTACCAAGCGAGAGCTCAGATCAATGTCCGATGTGTTAAATTATGAACTCTCACTTGAAACTAGCCTGTAAAATTATTTCTGCAACTTTGGACAACTCTGATTTCTACTATTTCACTGGTTTGACTGTGCATCCAATGAGGGGGCCAAGTGGCAGTGAATCAGAGTGAAGTGGCAGACGTGCCTACAGTATAGCACTAATGTGGGTCAATTTTAAAGTTCGGTAATATGCAGTGGTGAAGGAATACACCATATTAGCAGTTATATGGAGGCTGCAAATGTATACACGAAGTGAAATACACCAAGCAGCAGGAACACAACTACATGTAGGGCAGTAGGTACAAACGCAGACAGACTGGCGCCATCCTGTTCCCAGACAGAGGTAGGTAACAAAAAAGAAACAGTACTTCAATTGTCCAGAGTTCTGCAGAATGCCCAGAGTTTCGTCTCTTACAATAGGTCTGTTCCTCCTACATTATGCGGTTTTCGGAGAGGTCATAGAGGATCGCAGTCACTAAGTAATGACAGACATAATTTACAGAATTCAAGTGCTTCAGAAAATGCACGGTAATGCAAAACCTGTTATTCTATCACCTTTCCAAGTTATAAGAGCAATTTTTAAAATCTGGCTCTATTTATGGGCCTTTGGCACCCCATTATTTTTGAATTGGTCCCATATTCTTGCATGAAGAGGTTGAGAGCGGTGCGTGATGTGTAAAACTCTTCTTTCATGGGGGAGCAACTCAAATCCGAACAGTCTGGTAGACCAAGATGGGGGGGGGGGGGTCATTAGGCTGAATTATTTCAATTTAACTGACAGCAAAAAATTGTTATTGTGGGTGCCTGGAAGTAATGGACTGGTATTTGTCCCTGGCCTCATCTAGCATTTCACTTTCAGCATCTTTCTGCTATCGACACTTAACAGCTTAAAAGGAGTAGGTGATTTTTATAGGTTCAATCTAGGCTATCTGCCCTAGGGCATTTATAAGCCTAGCCGGAGTGTGTTTGGCTTTCGCCACCCATTTTAAATGGATTTTGCTAGGCCCTTTTTCGAGGTTAGTATACTGTGCCTCTAACAATGACACAGAAGTGATACCTGGGGTAAACCTATGATCTCCCATCCACTCAAGATTCCTCTTGAAGAGGAGTCAATGAGGGACTCTGCCTAACCTGGACTGGGATTTTATTCCAGAGTGAAGGGAGCCTCTGGGTTATGAATCTGTCCCTCCAGCATGTCCTATTTATTTCAGTGCTGAGGTTCAAGTCTCTCTAGCGTGTAGCTCGATGTGATTTGGATTTTCTGAGGTGCAGCATGTTCATTAATTCCGGGTTGGACATGGCTTTATACGTCAGGCACAGATGCCACTGAGCAGGCGGTATGCCATTGAGTAGAGCTGGAGTTTCTTTAACCGGGCAGTATATGGCATCTGTTTGAGCCCTTTGATCCTCTTGGTGAGGTACTTTAGGGGTCTTTCCAGTTGCTGCAGGTGTCTGGTAAGGTACATCCCAAAAGGGGCATTGTACTCAATTATGGGCCTGATGAGGGATGGAGTAAAGGAGGCACGATGACCTCCCCTGATCTAGATGTGAATCCCCTCATGATTAGGTGAGCTATATACAATGTTTTTCTAACCACTTTGGCCACGTGCTTTTCAAATGAGAGATTGATATCAACTTGGGTCCCCAGGTCCCTAATTACTTCTTCCGTACTTAATGGATTACCACCTATGTGGTAATTTGTGGGCACTTAGTTTTTGCCAAAGGGGATGACTATACACTTTTTGGCATTTAGCTGGAGGCCATGGCTCTGGCACCAGTTGTCTGCTTCTATGAGGCCCTTTTGGAGGATGCTTGTGTTGGCTGGAGAGTCGATTATGGCACCTAGTTTGCAGTAATCTGCGAAGTTGGTCAGCCATAGTCCTTCCGTGTTGGCCTGTACCTCAGAGAAATATATAGCGAACAAGAGATGTCCCAGGACTGAGCCTTGTGGGACGCCACTTGTAACTGGTTTGGAGTTTGACATGGCTCCAGCAATTCTAACCATGTGGGTTCTGTCCTTGAGCCAGTTTGCAACCCATCTAGTGACATAGGGGTTTACATTTAAGCTGGTGAGCTCATCTATAATGCCCGAGTGGGGTATTCTATCGAAGGCTTTTGCGAGGTCCAGGTAGGCTGTGTGGACCACCTTCCCCTCGTCAATGGCCTTGGTGACTGTTTCAAAGAAATCGACCAGGTTTAAGAGGAGGGATCTGCCCTTAAAGCCGAACTGGGTAGGATCCAGAGTCTGTAGGTCCCCAAGATCTTTATTTATGAGGTCCATGATGATCCTTTCCATAGCTTTGCAGACCAAGCTAGTCAGGCTTATGGGGCAATAGTTTCCAGGATCCGTTGAGGCACCACCTTTGTGGAGAGTGGAGAGGGACCACTGTTGCTGTACGCCACTTTTTGGGTACATATCCTGTAGTAAGGCTGAGATTGAACAGTAGTTTTATGTTTGGGTTTAGCTCTTCTTGGAGTTCATGTAGGATGCAGCCCGGGACACAGTCTGGTCCCACTGATGCTGTGTTTTTTGCTTTGGAGAGGGTGGCTCTTACCTGAGCATCTGAGATGTCAGGGGGGCGGCACTCTGTTGGGATAGATATTTGCCCTTTTGGTGGGGAGGGGGGAGGGAAGTTTGCGCTGAACCTGTCCGCTAGGATGTTGGCAATGTCTGTGGGTTCAGTGTATTTTTTGTCATTTTGGACTAATTCTGAGCATATCTGGGAATTACCACCCGGGTTCCTAACATAACTAAAGAAAGCCTTGTGATTATCCTTAGTGTCCTGTGCAATTTTTCTCTCGAAGCTGGCCTTAGACGATTTTATGAGTGCCCGTAGTTTTTTGCTAATACTGATCAGAGATGCCTTCCCTTTTTGGGATTTTGCTCTATCATGTAGTAGCTTCCTCCTCCTATTGTATAGTTTGTTTATGGCTGGGGTCCACCAGACAGGACGCCTGCCTTTGGAGGATTGGGTCTTGGCTTTATTTGGGATTGCATGATCCATGCATTCCTGAAGGTGTTCATAGAATGCGTTTATAAAGGATTCTGCGGTCTGGACCGTATTTTCCACAGGCCCGGGGGCTTTGAAGGATTCCACCTCGGTTTTGAAGAGTGTGAAATTTGCTTTAGAGAAGTTTTTTCACTGTGGTTTTCTGGGCAGGGGGTGGGGTCGGGATGTGAATATCCAGTGAGATTAGTTTGTGGTCTGATCTTACCAGTGAGGGATACACTTCTGGTCTGGAGCACAGGGCCCCCACGTTGGTGATGATCAGGTCCAGTATGATTCCCCCTCTTGTGGGAGTGGTAACAAGTTGTTCCATAGCATTTCAGTTTATAAATTCTAGGAACCTTTGGGCTAGGGTGTTGGAGTTAGAGTAATGCTCCCAGTCTATGTTTGGGTAGTTGAAGTCGCCCAATATAATGGTGTTTGGAGAGACCTTCATATTTTCCAGTGTTCTCAGGAAGGCCGAGTGGGGTTCCTGGGTTTGGGAGGGTGGTCTGTAGCAGGCTATAAAATGGAAAGCAGTTTTACCCACTGTTAGTTGCACATGGATAGTCTCTGATGCTTCGTGCTGTGCCACCAACCTGGAGGTGTAGGTATCTTTGACGAACATTGATACCCCCCCCTCCTATTGTGGTTCGGTCCAAGTTTTATGGCTGAAAAGCATGGTACGAGGTATAACCTGGTAGTGCTGGGGTGCTCTCTGGGAGCCTTGAACCAGGTTTCTGTTACTGCACAGATATCGATGTTCTCCATGCTAAGGAGGGTTTCAAGTGCGTGCATCTTGAGGTTTAGACTTCTGGCGTAGAGTAGCATTACTCAGTTTCTTATCCCTTATACCACCAATGGTGGTGGGTTTGTCTTTTGAGCCTTGCCTAAAAAAGGCACTATGGGGGTGGCAAGAGCCTTTGCCAATATCTGAAAGCCCAGGGGTGACTGGTGCAAGCCGTCCCTAGCGAAGCATCGTGGCTTGTCGAGCAGGTCATCCCAGGCTTGTTGAAATTGATCATCTTGTCTTCATATTGTGGCATCATTCTTGGTGAGGGTAAGATGCTACTCAAGGTCAGGGTCATACCGGCCTGGGCTACATGCTCAGAGAGCTCCTGTACGTCTCTTTTCATGTAGTCCAGGGAGGTACGCCTCAGGTCATTCACACCAGCATGGACAATGACCGAGTCATATTTGTACTTGCCTTGGAGTGACCCGAGTGCTTGTGTTATGTGGCGGATCCTAGCGCCAGACAGGCAGCTCACCGTGACCTTCTCCTTGTTCAGCCTGGTGAGCGGGACATCAGTGTGCCTGACGATAGAGTCACCTATTACAAGGTGTATCAGGTGTGTTGTGTTAAATTTATCCCAACTATCTTGAAGTTAAAAGCAAACTGGCCTGTTTTTCACTGACTTTTCAGCAGCTGGGCCTATTGACAAAACAGTTACAACTACCCCATACCATTGTTTTACTGCTTTAACAGCCGATTTAAAAGCTATTCATTTAGAAACAACTATCTGTCCTCTTCACAATGTAGTTCATGGAATGCTTTTCTGTGAGGCATTTTGCATTTACTAGACAGAGTAATCCAGGAACTAAAACTGCAGCCATTTTCAGATAAAAACATTCTGGAGAATATAGTCAGAATACTTCAGGTTAAAAGCACGCAGCTGCAGACTTTTTACTTTCTTTACAAGGGTACATTTTATTTTTGTTGTCAGCTAAGTACAGCTTTTCTGATCAACTGAAATATGAATTAAAGCAATACGAGAACTGTGCACAGCTTACAGATGCTATTTACCCGACACATTCCCCATTTACAAATGCAGAGGGGGACTAAAGAGGCAGTACAATGGAAGAATGTGTACATTGCATATTGCGAGACTGGGGAGGGGGTGGGGGGCAACCACATAATGCAAACTACAAAATGGAAATCTGAAGAATCACTAATGCACATGTTTTACCTTACTTGTTTAAGCACTCTCATTGCCATCAAGGGGTATGACATTTTTTTTAAATAATTCTGAGAACAGTTTAAGTGGGAAGTAGTCAAACAGCAGAAAACTGTATCACAGAAAATAGCACTGTATGGGTAAGCAGCAGCTGCAGCAAGTCAAGTTTCCAAAGAAGGTTGAGCTTGTCTCTCTATAGCCAGTTATGACATCAGTCTACTTCAATCCTATAATGTAAGGGGCAGGATGGCAAAGTTAATAGCTGCTACGATTATACTTCAAAACGTATTGGATGCCAAGTTGAGTACTGCAGATACCTAAAGTCTTACGGGATGTTTTGTTTTCTTGGTAGAAGTGAGCAAATTTTCAGGGCTCCAAGATTACGGTTTATTTGGAAAACATCTGAAAAGATGCCCGATAAAGAGGTGTGCAGAGAATTTGTTACAATTATGTTGCCGATCAAATATAAAATACAGTTGTGTAAGATGAACTCAACAGTAACTATATAAAAGTTCAAATTCTTCACTAATGCAGCAGCCTATGGGTTGTATCCTGCCAAGAATACAACTGGACAGCTTCCAAAAGCTTTCATCCCTTCCCACACTGTCACTCTGGCTGTTTATAGGAGAAGCCCTTTTTGGAGGGAGCTCTATAGACAGTGCGAGTAAAAATCTTCAGTACTTTCTTGCCACCTTGTGCAGATGAATCTATGAGCCTTTTCAGGATCAAACAGTTGGCATAAAGCTTTCTGATAGACAGAAAACTCCACTGGGGAACCCTTCCACCTTATTAACTGTATTTTCTATTTATCTATTTTCTGTTAGAATTGTGGTATATCACTAAGAATACCAGCTTTTCAGAAATGCTGGTTGATCTTTGAATACCACTATTTTACAGCCTACGAATTACTTTTTTGGAATTAGGTGAAAGGTTACACTATAGGGGCTTATTTTACACTTTTTTTTTTTTTTAACTAAATAAAACTTTAATTAGCCAGAAAGTATTTCTTACTCATAGCAACTGACCGGTTTCATTTTTACTGGCAGTTCACTTGAGGGAAAATACCTCAAGGTTTTGACTGGAGCCCTCCCACACTGCCACTTTGGCTGCTTACAAGCCAAGCACCTTTTGGAGGAAGTTACATAAACAGTCAGAGCAAGTAAACATCTTTAGGACTTTCTTGAACCAACCAAAGATACAGAACTCATACTGAATGAGATAAAATCTAGCACTGTATCCCAAAATAACTATATACAAGGAAGGGGAAGGGGTGCAAAGAAGAGTTCAAACATCTACTGCGTGGGTTAAATGCAACTTTCACAACTGTACCATGTGCATCATTTTCACTACTACAGTAGCCTATGGCCAGGCTAGCATTGCTTACCTAACCTGGGCGGAAGGAGGATAAGGGTCCAGCTGCCATGCAGAATGGTGCTAGCCAAGCCAGCTCTTTACCTGGAATAGGAATCCAGTTTGTATTGCTTTGTAAATGTACGATGGAACACCAAGTTGCGGAGTCTAAAATGCTTTGACTGCACCCCTTTCCAGTATGCCACTGTAGAAGCTAAGGCTATAGTAGAAGGTGCCTTAACACTGCATGAATGGCTTTTCCATGTTGAGAATTAAAACATAATAGCAAGAAAAACATGCAGACTGTTTAGACTCAGGTTGATCTTTTTTGGTCCCACAAAAGGAAATAAACAGCCGTTAGATTTGTTAAACGACTTTCAAGAACAGTACCAGAGCTGCCTACGGACATTTGGAGAGTGAAGAATTTTTTCTCCCATATTTGTTTTTTTAAACTGGATAGAAAAACTGGGATATTGATAGCCTGATTCAGTGTGAACTCTGAAAAAACTTTAGACATGAAAGAGGGGTTTGTGCTCAGCAACCCTGTCTCTATTAAAAAAACTTGAGAGACTTCTCCCACCATGACAGCTTGCAACTCATTCTTCTTGTGGAAGTCAGAGCAAAAAGAGTAGTTTTTCCAAAGTCATCCTGACTGGCAGATTCCAAGGGTAATAGTTTTTCCAGCAAAAACATGAGATCTGAAGGAGGAACCAGTCTAAAACGTCTCCTCACACGCAAAACTCTTTTTAGAAACCTTTTAAACAATAAACAGACAAGAAAGAGGAGGGCTCTATCGGACAGACATGCTGAAATGGCTGCAAAATGTACCTTTAGGAAGAATAAGGAAGGCCAGAGGAAAGTAAACAAAATATTTACTTTGCAATGGTACAAAATCACTGATGGGTCCATGGCTATTGTCCAATCACCATCTAGAAAATCTTTTCCCATTTGCTAATATGGATTTTCCAGCAGTAGGCTTTCTTGCCTCCTGATGCACTTCCTCATGAAACAGGTGCCTAAAAAGGTATCGAAATTTAATCATCCAGGCAGTCAAAGTTATTTGACATCTGGATTTATCAAACTTCCCTTGTCTTGTGTGAGTAGATCTAGTCTGAGAGGAAGCCTGGGGTAATAACCCTAGCCAAATCCATAAGGTGGGAAAACCAATTTTGCCTGGGCCAGAAGGGAGACGCAGCAATGACTTTTGGAGTGTCTTTCTTGAAGCTTCAGAATTACCCTGTAAATCACTGGAGAGTGTAGAAATGCATATAGAAACATCCCAGACCAAGGAACTGAAACATCATCTGCTTTCTAGGCTTGCCTGCACAGAGTTCTGGAACAGAATTCATTTGGCTGGCTGTTTTTGAAAGGTGAGGAGCAGATCTGCTTGAGGTACTTCCCACATTTGGATCAACTCCTGGAAGACATCTTCACCGAGTTTCCACTCATGAGAGTCCCAACAGTCTTCCCAGGACCTGTTTAACTCTTCTGCCACTATTTTGGTCTGACAGAATGCAAGAAGCCTGAAGAGTTAAGAAGTGGTGTAGTGCGAACTCCCAAACTATCATTGCCAGCCAGCATAGAGGGTGTAGTGCGAACTCCCAACCTATCATTGCCAGCCAGCATAGAGGGTGTAGTGCGAACTCCCAACCTATCATTGCCAGCCAGCATAGAGGCTACAACCTAGTGCCCCCTGTTTATGCACATCATTGTGGTGTTGTCAGCAATGACCTGGAGAGGACCTGGGTCTCAAGAAATGATGTAGAGACTTTATGGCATAAATCATAGCCAAAATTTCTTTGGTACTGATGTGCTTTGATCTATCTGAATTGTCCCACACTTAGCCCCTTTGAATTTGCTCCCAAGCAAAGTCTGAAGAATCTGTCAATACCGAGTAAACTGGGGTGGGTGGAGAAAAATGGAACCTGAATTGTGAGCCATCTGATACTTCCACCAATAAAAATTCTGAAATATTAAAGCCCAGTACTGGAATCTAAAACTCCAAGAGATGAGAATGTTGAGTGTACATGTTTTTGAGGAAGCATTGATTTTTTTTTTTATATAGCCTTGCAAAAGTAATCAAGGATATACTACAAGCCATGAAGACAAATTTCCTGCGAAATTCGCTGGCAGTGGTTTGAGACCGACAAGAAATATTCAATAAGGCTTCCAGATGCAAATCCATATTTTCTTAAAGGACAGCCTTTTCAGTCCATCATGCAACTTAGAAACGCAAAGCCATGTGACAAAGAGAGGGACGATCTTTGCATATTTAAACAGGAATCCAAGATGTTCTAGGAGGGAAGATGCCTTTGCTAGAGAGCCCTGACAACTGGAAACAGACTTCAAATAAGCAACAAAAATGTGGATACCCTGCATTCTTCAGTGGGCCATCACTGGGGGCTAGATATTTTGCAAAACACTCTTGGTGCAACTGACAGCCCAAACAGTAATGCAGAGATCTAATAATGTGACTGACACACACACACTTCTCGAAGTTGTTTGCTAATGGAATGCGAAGGAAAGTATCTTTTTAGGTTTAACTATCTCCAAGTATAATCCTTCTTTAAATCCAAAGACATTCTGGGAATAAAATACCTTTCCTACTTCGTCTGCAGAAACATGCTCTAAGACTTGTGCATCTAATGTGCACTTGATGAAACAGTTCTGTTTGACTAGTAGAGTTAGTGGTAAACCCCTGAAATGAGGAGGCTTTTCTGTACAGTGACAAACTTCCTGAATCACTTTCAAAAACCATCTGTCTGAAACAACCAGTTGCTAAAGGGGAGCATTTAGAGTTAGATTCTGAGAAAAAGGAAGAGATGCTAGAGAGCAGGAGTGGGTAGACAGGTGACTTGGTTTCTGGCACAGTCATTTTGTGGAGGGTACTTGACCCTTTTTTGGATGTTCGTTAGTTTCCTGCTGGCAGGAGGCACCTCTTGTGAAGGAAAGATCTTGGGGACCTGAAAAATCCTTGAAATGCTCTGCATTAAAATTTCCCTCTTTCATCCCAGTGTTTGAGGACCCGAGTGGCAGAAGGCTGAAATAAACCCTCATTAAACCACAGGGGAATCCAAAATTTCTGACATTCTTCTGAAAACCTCTGATGAGATACCCAGCCAAATCTTCCAAGACTGCAGCTGAAGCAGAATCCCTAGAAACACTATCAACACAAATTACACACACTTAATGTATGCTTAAAAAACTAGAGAAAAGGACGCTGGGAGGCAGAAAATTATCTCAGATTATTGGCACATTTCATATTAACTTTCATACTGCACAGCCCTGATGGTTAAGAATTCTGAAGGCTGAAGTAGAGGAAGCAAATTTCTTAGACAGTCTGTGCAGCAGCTTGCCCTCTATCCCAAGGGAGAAGGGTCAAGGGTAGTAAGGAACTTGTTCACATTAGCAGCAAAGGCCGTTTCAACTGCTCCAAGATGTAAAGACGTTTATTAAACACAGACTTTATATACTTGCCTGCATTTTCTGGTACTGAGAGAGGAAAAGAGCATTTAAAGCAGTATTAAAAAGCATCCGCTAAAACTGTTAGAATGGGAGGAATGGATAAAATATGTAGGGCTTCTTGTTCCAATAAATCATCTGCTCAATTCATGGGATCATCATCATGCATTACCTTTTTGAGTAATCTTAAACAGGGCTGGCTGACGCCCTAGGTGAAGGGCTACATGGTGGCCTTCCCCCTTTCTTACTGCCTCCCAAGTGCATCACCTGTTGCACCCCATCTTGACCTATGCACACCAGCCAGATTACTTTTTCCTTCCTATTTTCCCAGCTTGTCTTCCTTTTCATTTTTTCCCCCTGAAATTATTCATTCAGCATGTTCTATCTATGCATGTCTGCACTTTGATAACTGTGAAAGAAAGAACATTAAGCTGGAAGTTTGGGGGACAGAAGCCATAGGGATTCTAAATTCTGAGATGCATTTTAGAGTTTTGTTTTGTTTTTTAAAACAATCCTTTTACCCAATGAAGTTTTAAATGAAAAAACACAAAGGAAAGAAACAGACTTACTCTGTTTTTTTCCTGTATCCATTCAAACACACCTTAACTGACCAAGACTGCACTGTAAAAACTAAAGTTGGGGACCCATAGGCTTTTTAACAACTTCAATGAATTGTCACGCACGACAGGCATACAATGTTAACCTGTATAAATGTTTTAACTGTGATCAAACCATAAAAAAAGGGTAGTGCTATCGAAGGTGCACCCTCGATAGCGCTACCCTTTTTATGGTTTGTCGTTTGGTTTGTGCTGCGTTTAATAGTTAACTATGAACATCACACATTTTTATACATAAATGATCATGATGTTACATAAATTGATCAATCTTAATTTCCCTTAAACCTTACTCCTTATCAAAAACTCTGTTCTGTATGTAACAAAAACCAAAAAAAGTCAGCTGGATGGGTTCAACAATCTAATAAAAATATATATAAAACGATGAGTGCTTTTGCAACAAATGTTGCTTCTTCAGATCTACCATACAAATCAGACACATAGTACATATAGCATCATGTAATCAGCACTCCCAGATGAAAACAAACAACATTTCAAAACTCTGGGCTTCAGGGATGGTCTTAAAAGAACAGTCTCATTTAAACCTATTCCCCTATTAGCTGCCAGCATAACAAATCCATTTCACTTCAAGACATTCAGTTAGAGTCTTAATGTCACCCCTCAATTCATATTATAAACTTCTCTCTACCACAAGAAACTTAAACGTGTGCATCTGACCTTCTTTTATAACATGCTTAGCTAGTGCATTCCTACTGTCCCCTTAAAAATAGCATAGACATGCTCCTTAATACAATCTCTCTATCCATCTTACCAAAACAGTAGGAGCAACATACATCACAGAAATATACTAGATCACTTGTACCACAATCCAAATAAACATTAAACTCAAAATCTGTCCACTAACAGGATGCACAAAGGGATTATCCATGTTAATATAAATCAAACATTACAAGCCTGACAAGCATATCTGCCTTTTTGTCTCACACCTGTCAGCCTCAAATCATCCCTAACCAGAAGTTTATAACATAACACATCTTTAAGGACAAATTATTTTTAGACACAAAATGAGGCTCACTATCAGCTAGTGAATTTCAACAGGGAGGGTATCTGGAATATGATATTGTGCAGATTTAAAATGTTATATTGTTTAGGCATGATAGAGCTAAACCGTATTTTGGTACGATTGATATGAATTGTGCCGGTGAGAGGAGTAAATCTAAAAATCTCCGAACGTCATATATTGTAGTAATGTGGGCTGTATTTGTAATACTGTCAAGAAACATTGGAGGGTTTTAACTTCAGATTATAAATATATTTTTCCAAAGTTGACAGGCAAGGAATATTTATATTGTCAAGGGGGGGTACACTTCATATTCAAGTTTCAATATTAGCTGTAAGACATTAGACCAATTCCTGACATTTTATCATCTCCGATGTTATTTTCATTGTCTCAATTTCTTTATCATACACTTGCCTTAACTAGAGAAATCTTAAGGATTGTGCCAAAGTGCCATAGTCTAAGGATCCTACTACACTAACTGCTTTTACCTCTGCAAATTCACTAGTACAACTAAGTATCTAAACCTTTACTGCTACCTTAACAATACTTAATGGCATAATAGAAAGTTAGTCCAATGCATCCCCTGCCTTTGTAACAGACTCCTTTTGCACAAACATGTTAAATTCCCTATCAACCTTCAAAATTTGTGCTAGACAAATGGATGGAGACTTAAAATTCACACCTGCGTGTGTGGAAACAGTCAGCTTACCAAGGAGAACTGGTAAACTTGTCACTAATGGATGACCAGCCTAAACTTCTTGGTGGTCACTCAGACAGTTAAGATTAGCATATGCCAATAAACCCATGAATGGTTAAACACGTAGCACCTCTAACTCCTTTAAATTTAACTTGGAAAACAGTCATCCCAATGATGTAGAATAGGGGTCAGTGACCCAAGTTTCGGAAAACGGACTTGAGCCACCTGTAAAGTTAACTGCGAGATGGAGCAGCTAATGATGACTTGCTCTCCTATCTATGGGAAATGTTTGAGGAAACCAACTCCCTCTGCAACCTCTGGGGGAGACCATGAGGCTCACTGCTCAACTCAAGTACAAGGGGGGATGACATGTCACTGCACTAGTCAATCCCCACAGCTAAAGACTATGACTGACAGCAACATAACTCCCACCTCCACACTCATAATTCCCCTTTAAGTTTGCAGATCAAGAGACCCAGTTACTGGCAGGTTAACTTCCTGAGGTGTCCAGTAGTTTGCCCAGCAAAGGGTCACAACCAGACTACCTGGTAAGGAGCAATTCACGGAGAGCAGCGAGTATGTGCATAAGTCGGGTGGAGATAGTTCACAGATTGCGACAAATGCATAAGGGTCTAAAGGCCTACTAAACCACAAGCTCTGGATTCATTGAAAAGGCCAAATTACCTGTGAACCTTAAGGGCTTTTAAAAAATGACTAATAACTAATTTTACATATGACTAAACATAACTGTTTTTGTCTGTGGAATACGACTGAGGAGGGAATCACAAATAAAATACATAATAAACTGAACAGTAACTCACAGAATGGAACTATCTTAGCGATGGACACACAGGAAACATCATTAGTAGCTGGTCTTCGCTTTTTTTTTTCGTACTTTACTATACTTTCTGCAAAGGGCTGTACACTGCTAGAGATGCACACTTATAAATATGCATAACATGAAACCTGAACCTCACAGTAGCTCATCTGCAAACACTGCATCTTAAATCAGCCCACAGGAATGAGGCCAGTACTTCAGACAAGTGCTCACTCAGCACTACAAAGACAGCAATACATACCATCCGAGAGTTCCACTGCATAGCTTGCTAAAATGTGACCACAAATAGTACTGAAAAGACAGAACTTGGACATGCACATCAAAGAAAACTGCAAAAACAAACAAAATTAAAAATGATAGATAATATCTCAGCTGCTTTTGCATCAAGCCAGGGTCAAATAGTTGCAACGTGACTTTTTCCTTGTTGAAAACAAAGACTTTAAAAGCAGAAATGTATAAAGCTGCTAAATGAAAAAAGTTTTACACTTATAAACTAGGTAGAATAGTTTTAAAATGACATGTTTATCTTAATGTACTCACTCATGCCCCTAGTTCTGATAAACTGTCTGAAATGGGCACCCACTGTCCCGCAGAGTGCACTTCTCCTCCTTTCACCAATGAAATATTCAGGAGTATCCTTCTCACCTGTACAACTTGCCTCACTAGTGTTCTTACCACAGCTACAGCCCTCAAGGAACCCGAACTAGATTACCAATAAGCATTGGTCTCTCACTTCCTTCTCCCCTTTCTAAGGCAGGATAAAGGTCATCGGCCCAATACCAACAGAGGAGTGGATTCTCACAGGCCAGAGTACTGCATATCGCTTTAACAGTTCATTATCACCATGATTAACACAGAGCAGCCATTCCTTGGCAAGCTGTACAAGGATCCATTCATTGTACAGCAGAATGCAGACTTCTGCCACTTTTTTTCTGCCAGTACCTCTTCTGCTCATTACCATGAGTCACCAGCACACCACACATTCACCCTATCAAATAAAATACTGCAAATTAAGAGTCGCAACTTACAAAAAAGTTACTCTACTCTTTCAACCAAACATCTGAAAGAATGAAGCAATACACAGGCAGTTCTATAGAAAACAGTGGTCCAACTGTTTTAGGTAACTTCCTTGTGCCATTACTGCCTAGACATATTAAACCTGCACTATCTTTCATTAAAGTGTTTTACGAGACATAAGTTTACTGTGACCTCTTGATGCTCGTCCACAAAACACTAAGGAGGAACAAACTCATACACAAGCCTGCCTGTATGCAAAGTTAAGGAGTATTACAAATAAGAAAAAAATGTGTAAGGCTCACAAAAAAAGCATACCAGCACAGAGTAGAAAATATGCTGGAACAAAACTGGCAGTGCATCTACCCTGATGCTGTTAAGAATCCTTACACTAAATAAAACATGTACAAGGATTCATATGCAAGAGAAGGTGGTAACCTTCATGAATCCCAACCCACGTTTACACCAAGTGTACACCTAGTGTAGTATTTTTGAGGGAACAGACAGCACAAGCAATGTGGTAGGGATGTTCTTTAATACAGAAAGTGTAGTATACACTCAGTGGTAATCTTTATGAATTCCAGGGAAAGTCGTGTATGTTAAACAGTTATTAGAAAAGCAAGATGCTGCAAACACTAAGTATACTCAGGGGACATGGAAAGAAAAAGGGATTTCATATTTTACCAATGAGATAACAGAAGGATCAAAGCACAGATAGACAGAAAAGGTAGTCCATCAGCAAAGCAGAAAGGCATCCTCCACTACTGATGGCAACATTAGGTATACTGTGTGTGGCACTTATTCAGCTAACAAAGCTGTTCTAGGTTTGCTTAACTTCAGAGTTGTGGTCTGAGAAAGTTCTACCTCAGTTATACCGTCTGTAGGTGGACAAGTGCTAATTTTGGGCAACACTATCAGACAAGGAACGACACAGAGATCACTAATACTGCATGCAGTGACAAATGCACCCAGGCTTCTGGTTCTTGCTTTATGACAGACTTTGACCAACAGACTGCTGAATTTTGATCCTGGCAAATAATGAAAATAAAAAGGACAACGCCCAACCATGAGATGAGGATAGAGGGCAGGTTCCAAAGTGAAACAATAGGGCATTGGGTGGTTTCAACTGCCAATATGTTCCTACTTCAGCAGGGGAGCTGGGCAGAAAAAAAAAGGGGACATACTAGAGACTGCTGTAATACTGCAACTCAAAAAACAAAACACGTAATTGAAGACTATACAACATACGGAATGAAAATGGCAAAAATCAATGGCCAGCACAGTGGAAACAAAGGTTTGAACAGTAATTATATAATTAAAACAAGAGAATCCCCTTCTGAGTGTACAAGGACTACCTGCAGCCACCACCACTCCAACGTCAAACAAATGCCATCATGGATCATTATCATAAAGAAATGTTTTGCATCTGCAAGGCTCAGAGTGCAAACTATATTACAGCACAAAAACAGCTGTGTACAAGTCAAGACTATGTATATAAAACTAATTCTGCCTGAGCAACAGGTCAAGAACATGCAACCAGCAACAACCTGTCTAAACAGCAACAGAAAATTATGCCCCTGAGTACTCTGCATGGGATGTGCGGCACAGAAAGCAGGCATACAATTTCACTCGGATATTCTGTTTCTGTACACATGCAGTCACAAAATCTGCGATGAAAGTTAATCACAGGATTTTATGCTACATACTACTGCCAGTGTTCTATTACCCATCTGACAACTAGCCTTCGTCCAAGCTGTCATTTACTACCGATACTTCTATACGACTAAAGACAGTACTGACAAAATGTGAGCTACTGTAGAGATTTTAAAATAAAACCACCATTAAACAAGTCTGCAGCTTCTCGAACATCCTTTAAATCCAAAACCTGAACAGCATTCCAAAGGTGTAGCAGACCATCAACGTAAAGCAAAAGTCTTCTAAAACGGACAGTAGAAAAAGTTCCAAAACATGACTGCACAGCAACACACTCCCTCTGGAAAGTACAACAGCAATATTGCTATTGATCACTCTGGTCAATTGATTCAATCCAAAAGCATTGCCAAAATACCATGTTCAAGAACACAGAAGCACCGCCTTTCCATAATACAGTATTCCTCAGTTTAGAACCTGTTCAACTCATCACCATTATTCCGTATGAGCCTCAATTTTATGGCCAACAACTACTGGCAGCACAAAAGAAAAAAGCCAGAGAGTTCAGCAGCTCACAAGTCAACAGTTAAATATATCCAAACTACTGAAACTGAGAAAAATCCTTGCAAACAAAGTAATGAACCAAACAAATGCAGCCCATGGGATATATGTAAAATGATCCCATAATTACAAACACTGGTTTCAGCTGCATGCATCCTGAATGCCCATGAAAACATTGAACTGTTAATAAATCAAATGGACTGCATCTAGACCTAGGGAGGTCACTATCCCACTTTACTCAGCCCTTATTAAGTACAAAGACCCCCTTTGGAAAATATCCATCCAGACACATGGAACACAGAGTTATTGCTTACTAGAAGAATATACTCATTAAACTATATATGTGCTACATAAGGCGAATCAGAGCCTTTTCACTATTTATCCTACACAGTGCCAAGAAGCAAGTTGTGTCTGACATACAAGGCCTCCTCTAAACCAGTACTGAGGTTATACTGCACATCAGCAAGTCAAATGGCATGACAAATACTGTCCTGGGATCTATACCCCTTTTGCAACAGAATGGTTTGGAGGGACAGTTGTAGCCTGGCAGAGGATACCACTGCTCTGGAACAGACTCCCCATCCATGTAAAACAAAGCTCATCTCATTCCATATTTAAAGCACAACTTGGATCTACGGATGGGAAACCGAAATTTTACCATTGGAATGCCCTCTATACTACTAATGGGCAATGACATTTTCTAAAGGTTTCATCTCATACAGGGGTCTCCTCAAATTATCTATAGTATGGTCCTAGTTAGTCTCATCAAGGGTAATTTATAACTATTTGACCACGGGATGGCAAAGGCCAATCTATTTCCAGTATCAAAAGGGAAACTGGCTACTTAAAATGCGCCCGCAAGAGCAGCTAGCCTAGTACTTACCTATGAACCTATAAAATGCAACTGTGAAGCATAATTATAAAAACAATCATTTCATGCTTACAATGACAAAGAAATGGTGATGGTTATATATGCCACTGCTGCATAATTCAATATTTACCTATATATCTACAAAGCATTATATACACTTTGATATTGTATACAAACATTGCATACAAGATTAGATGCACACACAAAAGTACAGTTTTGTACCTACCATAAATGTAGATGTTCGAAGATCCACATTGCTGCAGTCCTTACACTTGGGGTAGTCCGCTGTCCTCGGTCGGCCCGAATATCAAAGTATAAGGCTGACGTCGGTCAAGGCGCATTTGACTGACATCAGGACGTCAGGGTACAAATGCGCATGACCGACGTCATATCCTCAGTCTTTTCTTGCCCCAGATGTCAGAAGACCCTAAAAATAAAGGTCAAAACCAAAAGACAGCAAACAAACAACCAACCATCCTAGCACTAAAAATATGTACAATATATACAATATACACCCTATTGACAACCCAACCCACACAACCGCCTCTAACTACAGAGGGGAAGGAGGGAGGGTAAATTGGACTGCAGCAATGTGGATCTTGAACATCTACATTTATGGTAGGTACAAAACTGTACTATGTTCTTCATCTCACATTGCTGCAGTCCTTACACTTGGGTAGAATCCCAAAGCAGAGGTAAGGGAGGATGGCCAAACTATAAGGAAGCAGGAGCTGCCAAAATGCCCTGCAAAACAGCAGTGGCAAAACCAGCCCTGGATTTAGAGTAAAGTGGTAGGTGATAATGCCTAGAGAAAGTATGCACTGAACTCCAAGTAGCTGCCTCCAAAATATCCTTAGTTGCCACCCCTCAAAAAGCTGTCAAGTGGCAGTAGCCCTAGTGGAATGAGGCCTAATCCCAGCTGGAATCTCCTTGCCATGATGGGAATAACAGAAAGCAATGCAAAACCCAATCCACTTAGAAATAGTTTGTTTTGACACAGGCTTGCCCTGAGAACTCAAAGCAAAAGAAACAAATAACTGCTGAGACTGCCTGAACCCTTTAGTTCTGTCCAAATAATATCGCAACTGCCTGTGTACATCTAAAGTGTGCAAAATCTTTTCCCTTTATTTTGGGGATTTGCATAAAAAGTAGGCAAATGAATAGTTTGGTTTAAAGCCACACTAGAAACCACTTTAGGCATAAAGGAAGGATTAGTACGTAAAGATACCCTATCCTTATGGAAAATTAAGAAAGGCTCAACCGCCATAAGGGCCTGCAACTCAGAAACCCTTCTTGCAGAGGTAATAGCCAACAGGAAAGCAGTCTTCCATGATAAAAACTTTAACTCAGTAGTAGCTGCAGGCTCAAAGGTTGTAGAGTGAGTTTCTCCAACACAAAATTGAGATCCCAAGCAGGAGTAGGAGCTCTTCGTGGGGGTCTTATATTCTTTGCCCCTCTAAGAAATTGCTTGAACAAAGGATGAGAAAACAATGGTGGGTCACAATCATAGTGAGCCGAAATTGCTGCAGCATGAACCTTAATAGAAGAGAAGGACAAACCTTTGTCCAGTAACTCAGTAAGATATTGGAGAGCCACACTTAAATTAGGCTCAGAAACATCAAAATCCTTTGCTGCACTCCAAAATAAAAATCTCTTCCATTTATCTGCGTACACTTTCCTTGTACTAGGCCTTCTAGCTTCCAAAATAACATTCAAAAATAGAAGTTATGTTCTTACCATAACGTTCCATGTTAGTTGTCTTCTTCTCGCCTTCTTCTTGCTGGATGGGTTCGGAGCCGACCTCGGCTCCGACTCGGCCACTCTAAAAGCTCGAGAGTTGGTTCCACCGGCTCGAGGCTCCCCTTATATCCCACAATGCTAGGCGAGAGTTACCTCAGATCTCGTTTGTAAGCTAACCCCAGCTTATAATAGTAACAGAATAACTCTAAACAGAGTCCACCTCTAACAACAGGAAGAAAGAAGGGTGACCTACATCCTGATCCAGGAAATATGCAGAACAGCATATGCCTAAGAAAGAGGTGGTAGAAAGAGAGGTCACGATCACAACTCCTCTAGGTCTGTCCAGGCCAGGGGGAAGGAGGGTGGGACGCAAGAAGAAGGCGAGAAGAAGACAACTAACATGGAACGTTATGGTAAGAACATAACTTCTATATGTTAAGTTTTCTATCTCGCCTTCATTCTTGCTGGATGGGACCGCGTCCCTAGCACCTTGTCCCGGGTGGCCTAACGGAACAGACTCCTGAGAACAGTGGAACCAAAATTAGCTCTATGCCTAGAAGCTAAATCCAACTTATAATGAGAAATAAAAGTGTGAGGAGTAGCCCAAGTAGCCGCTGCACAAATGGTGTCAATAGGCAGTCTGTCTTGGAAGGCTAAAGAAGTAGCCAAAGCTCTGGTGGAATGGGCTTTAGGTTTATTAGGCAATTTTGTTGTCTAATCTCATATACCAGGGAAATCAAAGATGTTAGCCATCTGGATAATGATACCTTTGAAACTGAAAGTCCCTTTCTGCTTTCCGCATAGGAGACAAACAGCTGATCAGATTTTCTGAATTGTTTTGTTCTATCCAAGTAGTACCTCAATTGACGATGAACATCCAGGCAATGTAATTTTGTTCAGACCTATTGGAATACTCTGGAAAAAGACAGGGAGGTCAATGCTTTGGTTTAGATTTGATGTCGAGACCACCTTAGGCAAAAAGGACGGGTTAGTTCGTAAGGATACTCTGTCCTTATGAAACAAAAGATAAGGAGGACGACAACTGAGTGCTTGAAGCTCTGAAACTCTTCTAGCTGATGTAATAGCTACCAGAAAAAGAGTTTTCCATGATAACAATTTTAAGGAACAGGAAGCTGCAGGTTCGAAAGGGGGAAGAATCAAAGAAGCAAGAACTAAATTTAGGTCCCAAGGAGAAGGAGGATTTCTTATAGGAGGTCTGAGAAGAAAAACTCCTTTCAAAAAGGCTTTGCAGAGTTTGTGGGACATTAGGGCAGATTCAGAAATACCCACATGAAAGTTAGAAATAGCTGCCAATTGAACTTTAAGTGTAGAGGAGATGAACCTGCATGGAAGAGTTCAGCTAGAAAATCAAGGACTAGTTGGATGGAAGCGGTGAAAGGATCTATGTCCTTTCCTTGAGCCCAATATGTGAAACGTTTCCACTTACTCAAATAAATCTTCCTAGTGGAAGATTTATGGGAAGCTATCAATATATCTCTAACAGAGTGAGATAATTGAGGAAGCCTGGCTAAGGTTGGAACTGGAGGAACCAAGCAGTGAGGTTCAGAGAGGGGAGGGAGCGATGAAACTGACCCGACTGATGGATCAAAAGATCTGGAACTAGGTCCAGATTCCACGGTCGCTCAAGAGAAAACGATGTAGAAAGGGGAACCACACTTGTCGAGGCCAGTAAGGAGCAATGAGGATCAATGAGGCCTTCTGAGCGATAGCTTTCTGAATTACTTGAGAGATCAGTGGGAAAGGAGGAAATGCATACAGAAGTCCCGGGCCAAACTTGGACTAGAGCGTCTCTGCTGGGTTGGCCTGGTAAAGGGAATAGAGTGAAATATTCTCTGCACTTGCTGTTTTGGGGAGTAGCAAAAGATCGCAGCAAGGCTGACCCCACTTGAGAAAAATTTCTCTCACTACAGAGTCTTTCAGAGACCACTCGTGAGGCATGAGAATAGCTCTGCTCAACTTGTCCGCAATATGATTGGACTTCCGGGATGTGCGTTGCTATCAGAAAACGCTGAGAAGAAATCGCCCATTGCCACAGTCTGAGTGCTTCTCGACACAGGGATATGATCTGGTTCCGCCTTGTTTGTTGATGTACCACACTACAGACATATTGTCTGTCTGGATTGCAATTGTTCCCAAGGGAAGAGAGTCTTGAAGGGCTTGCAACGCTAAAAGCACTGCTCTCATCTCCAGAACATTTATGTGCAAGTGGCATTCGTTTGGTTGCCATGTGCCCTGGACTGTCCTGCCCTGATAATGCCCCCACCCGATCAGGGAGGCATCCGTTGTCAGTGTAGCAACCGGAGGAGGTGGAACAAAAGGTCTTCCCGACAGGAGATGGGGGGAAGACATCCACCACATGAGATGCTTTTGCACGCCTGCGTGATCACAATGGTGTGAGACATTGGAAGTTCCTGGTATGACCATTGAGTAAAGCATCCACTGAAGGATCCGCATGTGGTATCTGGCTAATGGAAGGAGAGGTATGGCCGCTGCCATAATTCCCAACACCTTTAGAACTAACCTGGCTTTGATTCTGTTGTTGTTGAGAAGGAGTGATACCAATTTGTGAATGTCGGATATCCTTTGATGTGTTAGCCTTGCAGACATGTTTATTGTATCTAGATTTGCGCCTATGTAGGTAATAGTACGACAAGGCGACAAAACAGACTTTTCGCAATTTATTGAAATACCCAGCTTTTGACAAACGCGAAAAGTGTAATCTCTGGCCATCAGAAGGAGATGCTTGGTGGGAGCTGTGAGGAGCCAGTCGTCCAAATATGGAAACACCTGGAATCCTTGTCGTCTCAGGTGAGAAGCTACCACTGCCATGCATTTGGTAAACACCCGGGGGGCAGTGGTGAGACCAAAGGGCAGGGCCCTGAACTGAAAATGACTGGTTCCCAGCCTGAAGCGGAGGAATCTTCTGGAGCGTCTGTTCATCTTTATGTGATAGTACGCATCCCGAAGGTCTATAGAGCACATCCAGTTTCCTTTGCCCAAAAGGGGAAGGATGGATTGCAGCGTGACCATCCGAAATCTTGCTTTCTTGACTGATTTGTTCAAGACACTGAGATCCAATATCGGTCTCCAGTCCCCTGTTTTCTTTGGAACTAAAAAGAACCTTGAGTAGATTCCGGATCCTTGTTGGTCTGCTGGCACTGGCTGAATTGCTCTTTTTGCAAGCAGTTTTGAAATTTCCAAAGCTGCTAGATCCCTTTGAGCGGGTGGAACATCTGGAAGGGATTTTTTTGACTGATTTGGAAAGCGAAGAAAGGGGATAGAATAGCCTTCGGAAATGATGGACTGTACCCATTTGTCTTGAGTCAGGGATAGCCAGGCTTCTGGGTACAGTGACAATCTTCCCCCGACTGCCTCCGAAGATGGGCAGTCAGGCAACACCTCAGGGATGCTGAAAGGGCTTGTCAGGGAAGGCTTCCCGATTGCCCTGGTTCTGCGGACCCCCCCTGCCCCTAGGGCGACGTCTACCATTGTTATTCCCGCCTCTGCCTCTGGTGGGAAAACGACTCTGTCGCCAGGCGAAGTCCCTTGAGATTGTTTACGGAACCACATCTTTCCACCCTTCTGGCCTTTGGGGTAAGGCCTGGAAGGAGTAGAAAAACGGACTCCGACGGCAGAAAAAGTCTTGCCATCAGTCTCGCACCTAGTCAGGGTTTCTTTCACTTGAGGACCAAAGAGAGATGATCCATCAAAAGGGGAGTTTGTGAAAGACGTCTTGAAAGGGTCCGCAAAATTGCATAGCCGCATCCAGGCGTGCCTACGTAAGGCTACACCTGTCCCTGCGGCTCTGCTCGCTCCATCAGCCGTGTAAGAAAGAAGGCGCATGGAGGAGTTGGTTATGGAATTAAGGGTAGCCAGCTGCGTGTTCATCTTGTCTTGGAAACCCGCAGCTGTAGGATCCTTTAACATTTCACTCGCTTCTTTGATCAAGTCCCTTTGAAGACGAGTGAAATGGCACAGGTAATTCAGCGAACGCATGGTAAATGTCGCTGAGGAGAACATCCGCTTCCCTTACCTATCCATGGACCTAGATTCCTTGTTAGGTGGATGGACAGGTACTGAAGGATCAGCTAGTTCCTTCTTTGTGGCAGCAGCTACCACCATAGCATCCACAGAAACTCCTTTTGTTAAAAATTGTTTGTCTGCTGGAGCTGTTATGAACTTAGAGGGTCTCCTGGGAGTGGGGTCCACTGAATCAGGAGCCGTCCATGCCTTCTTAGCAACCACCTGCATGAGGGGGTCAAGGGGGAGACCCAGGAGGTGGAAGGACGAGAGCCAAACGCCTCAAGATACACAGATTCGTCCTCCGAAGGGTTGAGGGCTGGCCAATTTCCCTCTGTTTCAGGATCTCCAGAATGTCTGCAAATGAGACATCTTCAGAAGGGGAACGGGGAACCCTCAGAATCACCCAAATCTGCGTCTGACGTGATGGACTCAGGTGAGTCAATGTGTTTCCTCTTACACTTCCTCTTCCGAGGGGCTCTTTTGCCAAATCAGGAGAGGCCTCGAAGAGGATGAAATCCCACAGGGGGCTCCTGAGGAGCTGGCTCTCTGCGGTCCGGGATGAGGGAGTGAGTCGACTTAGCCTGAGGCACCATAGAGGGAGGGGCGGACGGAGCCGACTGTGGAGTAGAGCCAGGCTCTAACACACTCCGCATGACCTCGAATGCACCCTGTCAGGCAGAGCCAGAGGTCCCCGCTCCGAGAAGCTAAGAACCCCCCTCGGCACCGACAGTGATGGCGCCGAGGCCGATGTCGGAGCCGAACTCACCAGCGCCGAAGCCCCGAGAGGGAGAGGGGGGGTCGGACAAGGGTCCGATGCCACTCACCCCCTCGGAGCCGACGAGGGAAGTCCGGCGCCGAGATTCTTCCAAGGAAGAAAATGGAGCCGACGACGGAGCCGAAGACAATTGTATCGGCTCCGACGCAATCACAGTCTCGGTTCCGACACGACCCGGCTCCGAGCTCAAGAGAGTCGAAGGAGGAATATGTTGATGGACCGGGGCAGGCATCGACTGAGGAGTCGGGCTCTGAAGCATCTGGGCCAGTGCCTCGGACTTAAGTAGTCGACTCACTACCCTCTGAAGGTCATGATCCGACAGCCTCGATGACCTAGAGGAGTGAGACCTTTGGCTCCGTTCAGACAGCAGGGGAGATCCTGGAGCCGAATGAACGGAGCCAAGAGATGGTGACCTGGACCTCTTCCTAGTTGTCGGCTCCGAAGGTCTGGTCGGAGCCGACACGGGAACTTCTATTACCTCGGCTCCAGCCGGAGCCGAGGGGGCCACAGAAACTGTGGACTGAGACTTATCGGCTCCAGCCGGAGCCGATGAAGGCAAAGGTTGAGAAACCTTAGGTCTCGGCTCAGTTGCGGAGCCGAAGACCTAGATGCCTTAGAGGGCTTCCCTGTTGAAACAGACAGGGAATCCTCTGGCTTGAGTAAGCCTCTAAGAATTAATTTATTCTTTCTTTCCTGCAGGACCCTGGGGCTGAAGCCATGGCACACAGCACAGGAGTCCTGCAGGTGCAAAGGCCCCAGACAATAGATACAAGAAGTGTGAGCGTCTGTCAGAGACATTTTCTGACAGCACGCATCACACTTCTTGAATCCGGAGACCTTTGCTTCTTTAGACATTTTGTCTGAACAGGTGTACACAAACACACACACAAACACACTAGTTATACCCTGTCAGGTTAATACAATAAAAGTAGTAATAGTACTAGTAATTTAAACTATAATAAAACACACACACTCCACTAGGGAAGGAAAGGCCTATAGGCCCGAGGGAAGAACCAAAGGTTCTTGGGGAAAAGAAACGGAAATTTTTTGGGTAGGGAATAAAAGTTTTCTAACCTACTCTAAACTAAGTAAAAATATTAAATTAAAGGGGTTTTTAAAGACTAATTTCAACTAGAAAATAGTACTCACCAGGAACCGGTAGAAACAACCAACCTCGAAGCTGTAGCGGCAAACGAGATCTGGAGGTAACTCTCGCCTAGCATTGTGGGATATCAGGGGAGCCTCGAGCCGGTGGAACCAACTCTCGAGCTTTTAGAGTGGCCGAGTCGGAGCCGAGGTCGGCTCCGAACCCATCCAGCAAGAATGAAGGCGAGATAGACAACTTAACATCTTGCTGTGGAAGTGGAGGCCCACTATGGTTCAAAACAGAATATGCCAGGCTGTTAGGTGCAGAGAGTGAAGCTTGACATTGAGCAAATGACTGTCCTCCTGAGACAACAGGTGTGGAATCGAAGGCAAAGGCCATGGAGGCTTCCGTACCAGGCTTCTCAGTAATGGGTACCAATGCTGTCGAGGCCAATCTGGAGCTATCAAAATCATCCTTGGCTTGTCTTGTCTGGCCTTTAGTAGTACCTTTGGGAGGAGAGGCAGAGGCGGAAAGGCATACACATGAAGATTGCTCCAATTGAAAGAAAGAGCATCCACTTTCCAAGCTGTGGGATGAAACCTTTTTGTGCAAAACTTTGGCAGCTGGTGGTTTAGTGGAGAAGCGAACAGATCTATGTCTGGAGTTCCCCATGACACTGTCAATTTCTGAAATACATGAGGATCCAATTTCCACTCGTGGGGATCCATAATTTGTCTGCTCAACACATCTGCTAAGGAGTTCTGTGCTCGGCAGAAACCTTGCCTGAAGATTTAGCTGTAAACTGAGAGCAGTCTCCCACAAAATCATTGCTTGCCTGCATAGAGGATAAGAATGTGTTCCGCCTTGCTTGTTGATGTACCACATGACAGTTGTGTTGTCTGTTAGAATCAACACCTGCCCTGGAAGAAGTAAATCCTTGAAAGCTATTAATGCAAACTGGACTGCTAACATCTCTTTCAAGTTGATATGTAGATGTTGTAGTCTGGCAGGCCACTTGTCTTGTATCCACTTTCCATTCAGATGAGCTCCCCAAGCTTTGTCTGAGGCATCTGTCGTTAGAATCTGACTCGCCTCTGGCCGGGTCAAAGAGAGTCCCTTGTTTAGGTGACATTCCTGAGCCCACCACAACAATTCCTTTTGAATGCAAGGTATTATTTGAATGACAGTGTCCAAATCCTGGCAGTGCTGTGTCCATACATTTTTGAGATACCATTGTAGCTTCCTCATATGCAGTTTGGCATTGGGAAGCACCAGAATACAAGATGCCATGAACCCCAAGGCTTGAAGGACTGTCCTTGCAGTCAGCCTGGACTGATGAGACAACTGATGAAAGTAAAGGGAAAGATTCTTTTGTTTGTCCGGGGTCAAAAAGGCCATATGGGATGCTGTATTCAGTCTCACACCCAGAAAGCACATGTCCTGAGAGGGTACTAGACTGGACTTTATTTCATTCACAGAATACCCCAGGCATCTTAGCACTGCTATCACATAATCCAAATGATGAAGAAGCTCGTCCCTTCCTTGAGCCAGAATCAGGCAATCGTCCAAATAAGGATAGATCTGTATTCCTTTTAACCTGAGGAAAGCTATCACTGGAGCCAGAACTTTCGTGAACACTCTGGGCAGTAGATAAGCCAAAGGGCAATGCAGAGAACTGATAATGAGAAGTCCCAGCTCGAAAACGCAGATACTTCCTGCAACTCAGTCTGATAGGAACATGAAGATAAGCCTCCTTGAGATCCAAAGTTACCATCCAATGATCTTTGCCCAGCAGAGGTAAAAGCTGCTGTAACGTCAACATTTTGAACTTGGGAATGTCCAAATAAGTGTTGAGGATAGATAAGTCCAAAATTGGTCTCCACGTGTTCCCTTTCTTTGGTACTAGGAACAGGCGAGAATAAAATCCTAGGCCCACTTCTGGCATAGGGACCGGCTGAATGGCCCCTATTTGGAGTAACAGAGAAATCTGCTTGTGAGCCTCTATTCTTTGTTGAGGAGGAACGTCTGGCATGCCTTTGAAAGGAGGCAAGGTATGGAAATAAAACCTGTAACCGTGGTGTATGATATCCAATACCCATCTGTCTTGGGTAATTAAACTCCAATTTTCTTTTGAAAAGTGCCAACCTTCCTCCCAAAGGTGCTGCCAGACGAGAAGGCTCTGGCAGCTGAAAAGGTAGGTCATTGGGTCTGTTTACGAAAGGACTGACCCCTGCCCTCACCCGAAGACTGTGCAGGAGAACTCCCTGTTCTAGGCCTGAAAGAGCCCTGAGCTCTGCCCCTACCACGTCTAGATCTACCCCTAGACTGGGAATCATAAGAAGGATACGTCCACCCCTTAGTAGGCCAATTTCTACTAAACTTTGGAGGCTGAACCTGCAAAAAATCTTTAACAGTCTGCATAGACTTAGCCTTGTCTTCCATTTTCTTTAAAACTGCCTCAACAGGAGAACCAAACAACACATCAGATTGTAAAGGAGCATCTAAAATCCTTGTTTTAACATGGTCAGATAAATTCTGATCCCTCAGCCAGGCGTGCCTGCGAAGAAATGACCCAGTGGCAGCCACCCTAGACGAGGCCTGTACAGCATCAAAACCACATTGCAAAGAATGCTTACCCACCCATTCAGAAACATGTACTAAATCTTGTAACTCTTTACAAACAATACCTTCCGCCAGAGCATCAACCTTAGACTTCAATTGTGAAAGGAGATAGTTTTGGTATTTCAACATGTGAAACTGGCAATTCAAAGCCCTCATAGCTAGAGTGGAAGAAGTATAAACTTTCTTTCCCCATCTATCCAAAGCCCTGGCCTCTTTATCTGTAGGAACCGGATTCTTGACAACAGAAGCCTTAACACCTTTAGGCCCCTGACTAACAGTTTCTGGGTCTGCCCTAGGACTCTTAAAAGATACTTATGAGCTTCAGGCACCCTGTAATACCTATCTGGTTTAACAGGAGCAGGAGGCAAAGAATCAGGATTAAGAGAAGCCTCTGTAAAAACATCTTCCACCACATCCAAAACAGGAGGTATAGCCAAAGGCCTATGCTGGGGTAAAAACAAAAATTCCCTAAGCCTTATCCTGGAATCAGAGAAGTCCTGACCTTCCGACTTGAAATGCTCCCTCATGGAATGAAGAGTTTCTGAAAAAGAAAAATCCTCAGGAGGAGAAGCAGAAGGAGTAGAATCATCCACATCAGAATCAGAATAAGGAGAATACTCCTGTAAGTCTTCAGCCGAAGACTCTGAAACATCCGAAGCCTGCTCAAAACTCCCTAGCTCAGGCTCCACCCTAGGTCTCTTATCAGGAGGGGGCAAAGAACCCCTAATCAAAGTAATCAAATCTTCTGCCATTTTAAGCATATGCTTCTTGGGCACAGTTCCAGAAGAACTAGGGGTGACACCAACTGAAGCTAAACCTGGCCTGCCTCTGGGAGAAGCCTTGGAAACAGAAGGAGAGGGCCTAACCACCCTAGGAAGGGAGGGGAGTATAGTAACCCGAGAAGCCCCTTCAGCCTGACCTGCCTCCTGAGAGGCCACATCCTGCAATAACAAAGTCTCTCCCTGGGATCCCAAAGAAACCTCCGGTGGAACCACCGGCTCCACCGACACCTCTAAAGAACCGGCGTCCGGTACGGACGGTTCTTCTAGCCTAGGCTTAACTGCTTTGTCCTTGCGCTTCTTCGAAGAAGCGGGCGTCGGAGCATCCAACGGCATTTTATAATTGCACCGCTTCCCGAAGACTAACCTGGCACAATCTAACCTTCTCTTTATAGTGCGCTTATTGAATCTAGCACAAGAGCGACACCCAACAACGCCGTGCTCAGGCCCTAAACAAGGAATACACAAAGTATGATAGTCTCTATGCGGTATCTGTTTCCCACAAGAAATACAATTATTCACTTTTTCTGACATCCGGTAAACCACTGAGGCAAGAAAAAACTAAAATATTCCCCAACGGGGTACTTAGCCAACTTTGACTCCGTCTGAAACTCCGAAATCGAAAAATTTCAGAACGCCAACCGGCACTTGCAATGCTGCTTCTGCATCGGACCATGCGGCAAAAAAGACTGAGGATATGACGTCGGTCATGCGCATTTGTACCCTGACGTCCTGATGTCAGTCAAATGCGCCTTGACTGACGTCAGCCTTATACTTTGATATTCGGGCCGACCGAGGACAGCGGACTACCCCAAGTGTAAGGACTGCAGCAATGTGAGATGAAGAACATCATCTGCACAGATATGCATATGCCACATGTTCACTGTATCTCTAGAGGTGTGTGCATCCATTTTAATTTCTACAAATCTTTTGGGTTTCTATTACCATGATGGGAATGGACGCCATTCCTAAGTCAAAGTACAATTAAAGTTAATGAAATTAGTATTGTTTTAGTCTTCGATGTCAGCCAGAAGTGCTCTTCACAGTACCCATAATGTGTCCAGTAATGACTCTTCCTTCAATTCATATGGAGTTACATGTACTGGCAACGTATCTAAATATGATTGTAGATTCTTTTTTTATAAGACCCGTTACTCCTACTACTATTGGAACTGTCTGGGTATCTTTCTTCCACATTGCTCTCGTTTCTGCCTGCAAATCCCAATATCTTACGACTGTGCATCTCGCTCTACACAAAACACAATGTAGCTGCTGGGTGCAATGATTTCAATGCTGAATGCACAGTCAGCAACAAGATGTGCAACTGTTTCCAGTTCTGTTTTACAAAACCTACATTTGTCTGTTTCTGCCACGTGTTCAATGGACTTTGTAAACCAAAGTATGCACTGCCCACTATCCTGGGCCACCAATATTAACCTTTCATTGTATGCTTTGAATTCACCTCTCCTTAACCATTCCTGTATTTGATCCTGATCACCATGAGTTGATTCCTGACGTTTTCTATAACTGCAACTATATTTATCCATTTTCCACATGTCTTGCCTTCATAATCTTATCTTTCACCTTATATTCTTTCATTTGGCACATTCAGTTGCCACCTGATTTTTTATCTACTCCTGGTTTGATTTCCATTCCTGCTTGACATCGATAAATTTCAGAGGTTGTTGGGACTATGAAAACCCAAGATGAAAAAATTAATAACTGGAAGCTTAATAAAGCACAAGTTTTGTTTGTTAGAAATCTGAAAGCCAAATACAGTCATAAAAGTTTATTTATTTTTTTATATAATATTCAGCGCCTTCAGAGTTTTCACCTTTACCGGTAGCTTAATGTGGGCTCTGACAGCTGGCCAGAGACTTGACATTTACTGATCTGCAGACGAAATCTGCTACCAAGAGCAAATCATACCCAAGGTACTAAATGCCCTAAAGGTCTGCAACTGATGTATCCTGTAAGAGTTTCTATTACTGGAGTGTTGCCCTGGTAACTTCAACCATGGAGGGCTCACTAAAAGACTTGTACGAACACAGATTGAGAGAGACCAGAAGTTGGTGTTAAATATAGTAACAGTTGTGCTGGCTAGCATAGCTACAGTAAACTGGTCAGTACACCGGAACTCAAGAGACTGGAAAAAAAAAAAAAAAAAAAATTCGAAGAAATTCAGTACAATTGTGTATTGCACTTTGTTCCCCCGCCACAGAAACATACCTTACATTTTTAAAGGAAGATAGAAATAAATTCCCTTTAGTGTACCTACCTTAAAACTCTATGAAAAATTCAGAGACTAGAATCATACCTGGTCATTCCTGAGCACTGCACCAACCTACAAATCTGAGCTAACTGTGCAAAAATTATCACAGATAAAAGACAGTGTAAATGTATAGATAGGGACATGAAAGGAACTGGATTACACAGTCAATGACAAATTAAAAATAAGCTTTGGCTAGGGTCTGGATAGTCCCTGAAGTATGAATGTTAACAATCTGACATAAAATGTTATCCCAAGTCCAGGTAAGAATACAGATGTATGATTTACAATATATAGTTAACAACTCAATGTGAAAATGTCCAACATTTTTACTTCAGCTATTTTAGTAGTACACGTAAACTTTGCTTAGTAATATACGAAAAAAAAAATGGGTAATTTAAAGTGATCAAGAACTCTGACAAGTAACCTTAGTAGAATGTTACTTAGTTGAGGCCCATGCTTAAAACTGCAGTAAGGAAGGGCCATCTGCTGTGAAATCAAGGTGTTAAATTTGTTTCAGATGTGAAGGGAATTACAGTACTAATTCTTTGCTACTAATACTAAAGAAAAGGATACTAGCAGAAATGTGAAAATTTACTTTAAGCACACATTTCATTATTTACATGCAGTCTAGTGAAGCAAGACTAGAGGAGTCAGCATGGGTCTAGATCACATTTTCAAAATATCAAACGGCTACAATGTCGAAAATGCCGTTCAGCTAAATGTTTTTTGTGAGATTGCAGTACAGTGAGAATCGGGGAAATTTGCCCTTTCCTCACTGTAGTGCGAGCTCGGAGTTGGTATATATAATTAGCGGTGGGTGTGGAGGGAGCCCCCTCACAAGAACGGTTTCACTTAACAGCATTTTCGATATTGTAGCTGTTCGATATTATTAAAATGCGATACTGTGATACAGACAGTCAGCATGGTCACTAGTACAAGACTAGCAACATGCACTGCATTTCAAGAAAATGGGTTCAAGCACTTCAAGATTTTGGAAACATGACTATCCATGTCAAAGGCACCCTGGTATGAAAGTAAAAGATTAGTAACAAAAATAATGGAGGTAATACACATTCATGGTGACAGAAAAAAAGCATCACATTACAAATGCTGAAATCAAAACACAGTTCTAGGAAATCTATGACATCCTGTGTCTGTAAACCCCTTATTCTAGTCATGGTGATTTTTTTTTTGGGGGGTGGGGGCTATTCCTATTATAGACCTATGGAAAATGTGGGAGGAGGGAAAATCTGCAAACAGTGAAGCAGACTACAGGAGCAGTCTGACAAAGCAATTTTATATAAAGATGGGGGAGTCAGGGCAGTGACACTCCCAAAAACTACAATCAAAACCAGGAAATGCAAACTGGTATAGAACATATGAGAGCCAGGATTTGTTTATCATTTGAAAGAAAAAAAAAAAAAAAAAAGAAAAATAAATCTTGTTTACTAATAGAAGTATGGCCAAATGACACAGGAGCTGAAATCCAAAACTGTAAGAAATGTCAATAGAGAAAATTAAGGTGAACTGATTTGACGGGGGGCACTCTGAAACAATAAGTTCAAAACAAAAGTTTACACAGTAAAAATGCATAAAGACAAAACGGAAAAAAGGCACTCAAGTGAAGACTCACTACAAGCCTAAGGGAGGTAGGTAAATGCGTCCCAAACTCATACGTTTTCTAGTTACTCTAAAAATAAAGACAGACTCTCTGCAAAAGGTGTCTGTAAAATCAAGAAAAGTAGTAAAAGGGGATGTGTGTTCTGAAATGCATTTTGTAGTGAGATTACAAAAAAGGAAGGAAATGAAATGGAGAGGGTGTTATCTGCACATGCCAAAGCAAACTGACAGCAATGTAAACAGCACTTAAAAAGCCTGTTAATAGCAAAGAAAAAGAAAAATGATTTTGTTTGGAAATGATTTTTTGCAAAGATGTAGAAAAAAATGCAGTGCTAGTGTTTTGTTGTGGAAAGTTGCTACACCTTCCACAAAGGCAAGCTAGTGAATAGCCCAGAGAGTTAGTGGATTTGCTGAGAAGCCACATGTACTTAAATATCATATTTCCATTTGGTCTTTTTAAAAGTACAACAGAGAGCATAAAAAGTCTAGGGGAAAACAGATATTTCCAATACTTTCAACACTTAGTCAGCTGAAGAAATGACCTTTTTACATTACAGATGAAAGATTTCTGCAAGAGATGCCAATGCCAAAAAAACACTAGTGATAAAACCATCCCGTGGTAGTGGTGCTGCGGTAGCGGTCGCGTCTTCAGCGTGGAGGCATGCGTGAATGGGCATGCCTTAGTTGAAGGTTGGGCATCAGGGCTGGTAACTCGGCACGTAAAAATCCACTTCCAAACATTAGCGGACCAGAGTTCCGCTGTGGCGACCACTAACCGGGATAAGCCGAAAGATACAACAAAAAGACCATCCCATATACTTTTATCAAGGGACATGGGGCTGGACAAATCCAAAGCAAAAGCAAATTGTACTGGTCAGGCATAATGAGAGAGAGATACACACACACGTGCATTTCTAAAGCAGAATGCCACCCACCAAAAAAAAAAAAAACAGCACCCTATTTACAGAGTCCTCGGATTCCAACACTCATCATAGAGATAGCTATAGAAACTGCAGGGCCACTAGTGAAATCTAATAATGATTACTAGTACATACAGTTTGCAGAAGCAGCACCACTCTGCAAAGCTATTATCAATACTATTGTCAAACTGGTACAGTTTTTCTCCACAGAGTGGTTACATAAAGCACACTCTACTTTAGGTCAAATTAACTACAGCAGTTTGTGCTCCAAGGTCAAACAGATGACGATAACCTATCATCTGCAGACTGATGGATCACGACAGGAGACTTAAGACAGTAAAATCCATGACGGGGAAAGTTACAGACACAGAGATCGGAAGAACTGGGACCAGTTGTTACCCTACTTGCTCTGTACCATAATTTGAAGTGTTCTACAACACATCTAGGAAAAAAGCTAGACATTGCCAAGAAAAAGAAAGGGAAAATTTAAGAAGTGAACAGAGCACTCACTACGTTAGCCTGGAACAGCAGCTTATGCTACAGTAAACTACCACATGCACATAGTACAGGAAATGCAACACGGAATTTGTAAAAATAAGAAAATTTAACATACAAGATCAGGTATTAATATTAGTGTCCTCCATGAAACATTTCTGAGCAAGTGAAAGTCCTTTTGAAGGAAGAATAAAAGTAGTAAACTACAAGGATAGACAACCATGTAAAGGAAAACAGTGCAAATCTACTAAAGGAGCTGAAGCCACAGAAAAAGGTAGAAATCCTGCAATGCTGAAATTAATCTTCAAGAAATCAAAGAATCTCTGCCCAAGGTGCAGTCTTACATCAAAATAAAAAGAAAATCTATACCAACATGTTTCAAGTTACATACGTTGTACATCAAACTATTAGTCCAACATTACAGACTGCTCAATTCCTGCCTTCCCTTAAATCTCACTCCTCCAGAACATAATTCTGCATGTATGATTCTCAGTTTCCATCTATTTCTATACAATTTACTCCTTCCCTTTTCTGAAGATCCCACTTCCAATTGTTTTAGCTCTGTTAAAATCTTTAGTACTTTCAATTTCCATTTTGTAGTAATTGCTACTTTGGCAGCCAACAAAATTAAACTCAACAAAGCCTTATTATTTCTACCCAATTCAGATCATGTGTCCCAGCTCAAAAACTAAATTTCCTTATTTACACCCATTTACTCACCCAATATTCCCTTGACAAAGCCAAACTGGGTTGAGTCCAGTGTCTGGGGATTACCTCTCTTTGTTGATCATTTCCCGGAGAATTAATTCAATGACTTTACATATTACACTAGTCAGACTTAACATGTCTGTGGCTTCTGGGGTTAGATGATGGTCCATCCTTGTGAAGTGGAAAAACCGTTGCAGTCCTCCATTCTTGTGGTACAAAGCCTATTTTGAGGTTATATTAGTAAACTGACTCAAGTGGTCGTGATGTATCATGTTTCAAGCTATTTAGAGGGCATCCTGGGATACTGTCTGGGCCCACTGAGGCTGTACTTTTGGTCTTAGCCAGCACCACCAGAACCTGCTCCCGGTTAATAGTTGGAGGAGGTTATGCTAGTATGCATTTCATAGACGGAGGCAAGGGAGGTGTGTGGGGTGAAGTTTGAGCTAAATTTGTCTAGCAACAAATTCGGTAAGTCGCTCTGCTCAGTAAAGGCACTAGTGACCACCATCTGGCACACTGATGTGTGCTGCCTTTGAGGTTTGAGACATAGCTGTAGAACGCCCTGTGGTTGCATTTAGCCTATAAGGCTATCTTGACCTCATGATTAGCCTCATTGGACTTAGCCTCTTAGTTTCCCGTTTCATTTAATTAGTGAGCTCTTATCAATAGGAGAGTTGCTCATCCTGACTTTAGCCATGACTTTCTTTTATACCAGATTAAGGTTAGGATTCCTCCAGCGTCAACTGTTTTTAGAGTTTGCTTTGGGCTTACTACAGCCTCTATACAGCCATTTACATGCTTGTACAGGGTCTCTACGGACAGTTACACATAGGTTCATGTGAACAAGGGGTTGGGAGGAGCAATGAAAAGTGAAACTATCACTTAATAGGATGCAGTTTGTTCTGAAAAAGTTCCTAACTATTACAGGGTCTGCTGGGGTTAGAAAGAGTGGATTTTTATTTCCAATGAGACAGTAATATGGTCTGATCTCACCAGTGAGGATGTGACACTATGTGTCTGTTTTTTTTTTTTTGGGGGGGGGGGGTGCAGCTCACTCAAATATTGAGGAGTACCAGGTCCAGTACGTTTGAACATCTGGTAGGTGTGAGCACAATCCGGTCAAGGGTGTTTGTGTTAATGAAGTCCAGTAATTATTGTGCCTGCAAGTATGAAGCAGTGTACATTTCTCTTTCAACAGAGGAGTTGTTAAAGTCTCCCATGAATAAGGTATTTGACTTAATGGTGAGTGTCTCCAGTAGATCTAGGTAAAAGCTATGGGATTCTACAAAAATATAGGCCGACCTATAGTTTGCTAGGATATGGGATGGGACTTTGTGTGGATTTGCACGTGGATAAAATTGCAGGGCACTATCCGGTTTAACCAAATGTGGAGTTGTGCTTGTTCCCAATACAGACAGACAGACTCCTTCACCTTTTGTTCCCGACTGTGTAGCTGACTGTCTAAATGCGTGGAAGGAACTGAAGCCTTGCACTGCCAGAGTACTTTCTGCAGATTTAAACCATGTCTCTATAAACAGCAGAGATGTCTACTTTCCAGTGTAAGGAGAGCGTGTAGGGTATAACATTTCTTGTTCAGGGTCCTAACACTGAGCATTAACACCTTTGGGTTTATTTGGGTTTTATTTGCTGTGTCTGTAGGTTTGTCAATTTGGAATTGCCTAAAAAATGCTCTAAGAGAGTGTAAATAAAGTTTTAGACAATATTTGGAAGCCTAGGGGAGACTGGTGCAGAACAACCTTTCAAAGCAACAAGAGATGTTAGCCATGTTCTCCCATGCTGACTAATATTAAACCCCCCCCCCCCGAAAGACACCAGAAAATAAGCCAATTATTGAGGTCAATCAACTTTTGTTCATACTGTGGTATCAACCTTGGTGAGGTAGAATGCTGTACAATTGCAAGGCACACACCTGAGACACATTCATAGAATTCAACACTGTCTTTTTTCATATAGTACAGTGAAGTGCATCTCGATTCGTTAACACCCACATGGACTACGACAGGATCATACTGGTACCTGCAGTGTAGCGTCTAGAGTGCATGGTAACTTGGCTGATCATTGCTCCAGATAAACAACTAACTGCTATCCTCTTGTTCAGTCTGGTGAATGGAGCATCTGTATGTATCGTACAATGGAGTCCCCCGTGACAAAAGTCCTGGGTAATACATTTGCGATATAGGTTTTCTTTTGGGGCAACACTAGGTGTAGGAATATGTGTGGTGTTTGATGGTACTTTTGGTGAGCGTTTCAGAGATTGCAGAGTATACGTGTTGCAGTTTACAGGCTTAGGTCGTGTTTAAGGTTTGTGAAGATTCCTTTTTTAGTGCCACAGCACAGGTTGGCCTGTGTGTGGACACCACGTGTGGTGGATGTAACATGTGCATTCTTGGCAACCTTGTTTGTATGAGAGATTTTTGAATCCAGTGAAATTTTATATGTGCATCTCTCACATAACCATTTAACCCTTAAGAAAAAGTATCTGTGACTATGAGAGGTTTACTACATAGTCTCAGGATGCCTGCATCTACCAAGCTGGCTACAGAGAAGTTAGGAATTTGCATATGCATGCTGTCCAGACCTGCATTTGGGTGGACAACTGTAGGTCACGGACTGAGTTATACAGAGATCTCTAGGGTTTGGCACTACACTAGGTTACACTGTGCCAAGATTTCATAGAAGTGGCATTTTAAATTGCAAACTAGCTGCTTTAAGAGCGTCTCCTTGCAATGGTTTTACTAAGTTGTAGGTTTCAGTTCTAAAGGGAAGTTTATAAATAATGTACTTTATGGGCATGTGTCTATACACAGCACTAGCTAACCTTTTAACATACCACCCCAAGAAAGATGGCTCTCTATTGAAATCTCAACACTCTACATGCTGTGTGCAGACAAGCCAGAAAACAAAAAGACCCAAATTAAAAAAAAAAAAATTTTTCTCCTTCAAACTTTTTTTTTTTTGCAAGGGAGGCAAATCAACCACACCCTTGAAACTTGGATGCAATACATCAACTCCAAGACTGCCTTGGAGAAAAGGGAATATTCAGCTAAATGGCATCACGGACTTAGAATATGCAAGTCCGCTCTTTCAGCTACTCTGTCTCAGTGTTTCGGGACTCGCTCTAGTCAGGGCCCAACATTTCAAATGGTTACCAGAAAGACTGCTTGTATGTGTAATGCTACAACAGACTTTAAACTACACTGACAAGGCAATTTCAAGTATTAGGGACCTTTAGAATAATTTCAAGGCAAAATTCAACAATTTAGCAGTAGCACTCGTTAACTGAAGGGCAAAATAATAAAATCAGTCTCTTATCTGTCAAGGATTGCGCATGACAGACTCAGAGCCCCCCCCGAGTGTGGGGAGGATGCCAAGCAGATGGACGCTCTGGGAAAATAAAAAGAAAGCAATTTGTAGTAAGGAAGGTTAGCTCAAGTGCAATACTGAATTAGATGGGCACTTAGTATTATGGATATATGGAAAACTATGGGTGGGAAGGTACTTAAATAGGTTACACAGACAATATCAAAGAGGGGATGGTATTAGCACTATTATCCTTGGGCATTGATAGAATAAGGGAACGTGAATCAATGTACATTTTCTTAAGTAAAAATATAGTCAATTTTAATGGTTATCCAAAATTCATCAATTTTAGGAGGGAGAGAGAGAGACAGAGCTAAAATTAGAGTGAAAAATCAAGGATGGTTGATGGGTATGATGCTGTAATAAAATTACTAAATGAGGCTCAAACATGGTAGTAGATCACAGTTCTGCCACAATTCTGAAAGAAGCTACAACACTAAGGCCACAAACTGGATTCAAAATACAGAAAGCTACCTTTTACATGCAATTCTACTTATGGAAATAGAAGTGCAGTTTATACAATGCTAACATCTTGCAGTAATATACAATCTTCATAAAACTGCAAATCAAGCTGCAAGAGTAAGGTCCCAGAACAAACTAAAAAGAGTTAAAGAGTTCACCCCTCCTTTAGCAGATTATCATACACCTTCCCTCCATTCAAACATCTACCTCTCTTTCATATTCTCATCATCCTCCAATATGATCCTCACTCTCTTAACCCTTCAGTCTCCTAAGCACCTCACTTCCCACCACATTCAGCTAAACCTACGCCCCTCTTCTCCCACCTCATCTCATAACACAACTGACACCAGCAGCCACTACACACCACTCCTTTTTCTCCCTCACTCTTCTCATGTACCAAATTCAATCTCCCCAAAATCAAACTGTCTCCAAAGTTCCCCTCATTCCACAAAATGAAACCAAAATTTCACTCACCCTACCCCTACACATCACTTCTCTTCCTCACACTAAATATTCAACTCTCAGGTGACACCCAAACCCTGGCCCACACTCTAATTCATCAAGTCCTATCTATACCTCACAAGCACTTCAGCAGGTACCCAAACCTAGTCTCAAACATCTCTCTTTGTATTCAATCAACATCCACAGCATTCTTTAGACAACTGAATTCCACATCTAGGTAGCCCAGTACTCCCTCAACATAGTTAGACTCTGAAACATGGCTCAAACTACATAATGTAGACAAACAATCCCCCCTCCCAGTTACAACATTCTATGCCTGGACAGAATGCACAAAAAAGGTGGAGGTGCTGCAGTTATGTACTCTCACCTCCTATGCATATCTCCCCCAATTAACCCTCCACCCTCCTTTCACCCAGCTGAACTAATTATTGCCAACTGCAAACTCACCAATCATAAAACTAACCACAGTCGCCATCTATATACCCCCTGAAGAGAACATTCCCCTATTAGGACAAATCCTATAGTGGATGTCTTACAATATACATAATAAAACAATAATACTAGGTGATGCTGTTATCAACTGGCTCACCCTCATCTCCAACTCTCCCACCAACAGCATAAACCTATATGGTTACACCAAATTTCTCTTCACCCACATTTCTTCATAAACCCAAAAATATCTGCTCTATCTTGGATTGAATACTTGTCTCAAAGCCTGACTTCTATCACTACCCTGAATCCCTACCAGACTATCAGTGACCACTCCCCTATGCTCAATGATTGTCCCCCCATCTCTCTAGACCTCATAAATTTAAAGACAGTACCTAATGCTAACCAACTTCAAACCTGGATACATTCAGCAGTTCTCTCTCTGCTATTGACTGGTCTTTCCGGTCTTCCTTACCTCTAGATGAAGCTATCCTTCAGTTCAACTCCATCTTCCTAAACATTCTGAACTCCATTGCCCCTCCCAGACTTTGGTCAGTCAAATCACAGTGTTCGTCTTGGCTCTCCAACTCTACTCTGTCTCTTATCCATAACACAGATTGTGCCTGGAAACGCTGGACTAAGACCAAATCTCCCACACACTACCAACAATATAGAGAACTCTGAAATTTAACCAAAAAAAAAAAAAAACTACCGCCTCTCACCCCAAAGTACTGAACCCAGAAACCCTAAAACATTTTGGAATGCTATCAACAAAATTCTCCATCCAGGAAATCCTTCAACTCCAAACCCCTGCCCCAATAACACACCCCTTGGAACTGCTTCAATTTTCAATTCATACTTCATAGAAGCCATCAGCAAACTGCTCACCCAACAAGCCCCACACCCTCTATGACCCTCAGACTGTAAACAGTACAGTTGTGTACACTTACCATAAATGTAGATATTAAGAGTGTATTCACGGTTGCAGTCATCACACTTGGGTTATCTGCCTGCAGGTAGCCCTCAGTCAGCACGAATACCAGAGACTTAGTATTTCTGCATTGGTTGCTGTCGCTTCAGGACTGATGTCAGGGGTATAAAAACAGGCAGCCAACGCCATTACATCAGTTTTTCTTGCCCCAAATGTTTGGAGCCCCCCAAATAGGGAGCTAAGTTATGGTGGGAAAAACCACCACCAGTAAAGAGTAAATGCCAATAGCCCTGTAAGGAGTGAGTAATAGACAGAGGGGAGAGGGAGACATGGGGGCTGGAGGGTGGGAAACCAGGACTGCAACAGTGAATACACTCTAACATCTACATTTATGGTAAGTGTACACAACTGCACTATGTTCTTTATGTTTCAGTCCTCACTCTTGGGTAGATTCCCAAAGCTGAAGAAAGGGTGGAGGCAGTCAAGAAGAGTTGGAGCTGGCTAGTATGCCCTGCAGGACTGCTGTTGCAAAACCTGCCATGGGTTTGGAAAAAAAAAAGACAGCAGGTGGTAATGCTTGGTGAAGGTGTATACAGAATTCCAGGTAGCAGCTTCCAGAATATCCATGATAGGGACTCCCCTGAGGAATGCTGTAGAGGTAGAAGTTTCCCTAGTGGAATGTGTTCTGACCCCCCGAGGGATTGGTTTCCCATGATGTTTGTAGCAGAACTGGATACAGTGTGCTATCCATTTCAAAAGTTTGTTTTGAAATGGCCTTGCCCTCTGCCCCAGGTGCAACACTGACTAGTAACTGGTCAGATTTCCTGAAGGGCTTAGTCCCATCAAGGTAGAATCTGAGCTGTCTGCGCACGTTCAAGTTGTGCGGGATCCTTGCCCCTTTATTTTGAGGATTAGGGAAGAAGGTTGGCAAATGGATAGATTGGTTGAGAGCCACACTAGACACCACTTTATGCATAAAGGAAGGGTTAGTCCTGAGGGAGACCCTGTCAGCATGAAAAATAATGAAGGGTTCCACAGCCATAAGTGCCTGTAACTCAGACACTCTTCTAGCTGAAGTGATTGTCAGAAGCAAGGCTGTTTTCCAAGAGAGAGAATTTTAAAACTCTGCTGATGCTCAAGGGGGGGGGGGGGGGAAGAGTTTTTCCAGTACAAAGCTGAGGTCCCAAGCAGGGATGGGTGCTCTCCTTGGTGGCCTTAAGTTGTTTGTCCCTCTCAGGAACTGTTTGACGACAGGGTGAGAGAAGAGAGGTGGCTCAGTGTTGTAATGAGCAGAAATGGCAAAGGCATGGATCTTAATAGATAAGGATAGACCTCTGTGGAGCAGATCTGCTAGGTAATCCAGGATTAGAGGTAAAGAGGGTAGCACTGTGTCCTCTTCTTTAAATTGAATCCAGAAACAATACCTTTTCCACTCATCAGCACAGGATTTCCTTGTACTGGGTCTTCTGGCTTCATGAAGGACGTCCAGCACTTGCTTGCTTAGGCCGGTCACCGGGGGAGAATTCAAGGAATAAGCCAGGCTGTGAGATTCAGGATTTGCAGTTGTGGATCCAAGATCCGTCTCCCCTACTGAATGAGGAGGGTTGAGATCTGGGGTAGGTGCCAGGGTGGCACCAGTGACAGGCCGCGTAGTAGTGGGTACCAGTGCTGGCATGGCCAGTCTGGGGTAATCATGATTGCCCTTGGTCTGTCCTGTCTTACCTCGAGTAATATTCTTGAGAGAAGAGGCAGAGTGGGGAAATGCATAAATTGAGAGGTTTTCCCACTGGAAGGATAGGTCATCCACTTTCCAGGCCCTGCTGTAAGGTATCCTGGTGCAGAATTTGCTGAGCTGGTGATTGTAGGGGGCCGGCAAAGAGATCCACCTCTGGAGTCCCCCATTTCTGAAATCAGAAGGTTGAAGGGCTCCAATTGCCACTTGTGTGGGTCTAGGAGATTTCTGCTCAAGTCATCTGCCAGTGAGTTTTGTTTGCCTGGCAGGTATCGAGCTTGCAGATGAACCTGCATGTCCACAGCAGTGTTCCACAGGGCCATGGCTAGCCTGCAGAGTGATAAGAGTGGGTCCCCCCCCCTGCTTGTTGATGTACCACATAACTGTGGTCAGTTTTTATTAGCAGGTGTCCTGGTGATAGTAGGGATCTGAAAGCTGTCAACGTGCTGCACAGCTAGCATTTCCTTCTGGTTGATGTGCAGATTAAAATTGACTTGAGCTCCAGTGGCCCTGAATGCACTTGCCATCCATGTGTGCCCCCCAGGCATAATCTGAGTCTGTGGTTAGGGTCTGGGCAGCATGGGGTTGAGTAAAGGGCAGACCCTTGTTGTGGTTGCATGCTGCTGCCCACCAAAGAAACTCTCTGTCCTTAGACAGGGTATGATAGGAATGACAGTTTCCAGGTCTTGAGAATGTTGGCACCAAAGACACTTGAAGTACCACTGAAGTTTCCTCATATGCAGTTTGGCATATGGAATTAGTAGTATGCAAGAGACCATGAACCCCAAGGCCTGCATGAGTTTCCTTGCTGATAGCTGGGTTCTGGTGGCCATTTGAGTAAAACAGTCCGATAGGCTTGTTTTTCCTAGAGTGCGGAATGCCATCTGGGATGCTGTATCCAAGCTTGCTCCCAGGAATACAATCTTTTGACTGGGGACTAGTTTTGATTTCTTTTCATTGATGGTGTGTCCCAGGGAGGTTAGAAGGTTTTTTTTTTTTTTACAAATAAATCCAGCTTAGGTGAAATAAACGAAGCGTAGAGTAAACCAGTTTTTAAAGTTTATTCCAATCCACGAAAATACGGATACGGACCAAATTAACAGCACAACACATACCACATGAACGCCTTGAATATTAAACCAAGCGTTTTTGTCTTTTTTACATAGGCTTCACCAGATGACCAGTTTAATCAAGTAAATCCAATATTTATATAAAAACAATTAAATAAAGAGCCTACGGGGAGTTCTCATTTAAAAACACCAATGATTCCACAGTTTAAAAATTAAATAGAGGATTTTTAAACTGTGGAATCATTTGTGTTTTTAAATGAGATAACTCCCCATAGGCTCTTTATTTTCATCTGATGAAGTCTATGTAAAAAAAGACGAAAACGCTTGGTTTGATATTCAAGGCGTTCGTATGGTATGTGTTGTGCTGTTCATTTGGTCCGCATCTGTATTTTCGTGGATTAGAATACATTTTAAAAACTGTGGTTTACTCTACGCTTAGTTTATTGCACCCAAGCTGGATTTATTGGTTGTTTTGTGCAGTCTTCCACATTCTTGGATTACTTTTTTTTTTACAAATGTCAGATGCTGCAACAGCATTTCCTGACTGTCTGCCTGAATCAGGCAATCGTCCAAGTATGTGTAAATTTTAATATTTCTCTGTCTGCAGTAAGCAATGGCTGGAGCCAGGCATTTTGTGAATACTCAGGGAGGAGTGGATAAGCCAAAGGGAAGTGCAGAAAACTGATGCATAGATCCTGCCCTGAAGCGAAGGTATTTCCTGCATGACTCCCTTATAGGGATGCGCAGATAGGCTTCTTTTAAGTCTAGGGTGACTAACCAGACATCTTTGGCTAGCATAGGTAGAAGCTGCTGCAGGGTGAGCATTTTGAATTTTGGTACCACCAGGAAGGTGTTGAGAATTGAAAGATCTCGGATTGGGCACCAAGTGCCCTCTTTTCTGGGTACCAGGAAAAGACAGGAACAGAATCCTTGACCCATCTGTTCTACAGGAACAGGTTGAATTGCCCTTAGAGAGAGAGAAGGGATTGAACTTCGTTTTGTGCCTCTGCCCACTGGTTTGGAGGAAAGTCTGGGAACCCTTTTGGGGTTGGCAGTGAGAAGTAGAATTTGTACCCCTGGGATACAATGTTGAGGACCCATCTGTCTTTGGTGATGGACATCCAGTTTTTTGCATGAAGGGCATGTTTTCCTCCTATGAACACAAGCGGCTGGGCAGAGGTGACGAGTGGAGTAGATTAGTCATTGTGAGGTCTTACCGTAGGGAGCTAGCTTAGCACTCCCTGCTTTGGGGGTGGGGTACGCCATTGCTTGGATCTCTGCATACCCTGAGACTGTAGTCTGGGTGGTCCGTTTCCCCTGGGTCTAGTTTGAGATGGCCTGGAGGGGGCTGGAAAGGACCAGTGTTTCAAGGGGCAATGCCTACTGAATCTAGGAGGCTGCACTTGTAAGAATTCTTTAAACTGTCTGCATAGATTTAGCTTTTTCTTCCATCTTTTTAAGAACCTCTTCTGCTTTGGTGCCAAATCAATTGTCCTTGTTCAAAGGAGCGTCTAATAACTTTGATTTGACATGGTCTGGCAAGGTCTGCTCCTTAAGCCATGCATGTCTTCTCAGTACAGAACCAGTGACTGCTGCCCTGCATGATGCTTCTAGGGTGTCAAAGCCACACTCCAATGCATGATTGCTGACTTGGCTTGCAGAATGCACAAGTTCCTGCAAATCTTTATTTTCTGCAGTGTCTGTAAAGGTAGCTATTTTTTGCTCAAGTTCTAGAATATGCTGCTGATACTTCAGCATGTGAAACTGACAATTCAATGGCGAGAGTTGCAGAAGTATATACTTTCTTACCCAATCTGTCCAAAGCTCTGGAATCCCTGTCCGAAAGGGTGGGATTCTTAGCTGTAGTTGCCTTGATACCTTTTAGGCCCCTGGGAAATGATCTCTGGGTCAGCAGTAGGATTTTTGAAAAGGAATTTGAGAGTCAGGTACTCTGTAGTACTGGTTTGGTTTCCAAGGAGCAGGGAGGTAAAGTATCAGGAGTAAAACTGGATTCCATAAAGACAAAAATCAACAACTTCCAGGACTGGGGATATTGCTAAAGGCCTATGGTGTGGCAAGTCTAAAAATTCTCAGAGTCTCTCTTTGGACTGAGGATAGTCTTGGCATTCCCAATGGAAATGCTCTCTTAGAGCATGTAAGGTTTCACCAAAAAAAAAATCCTCTGGAGGAGAGACTGAGGGAATGGATTCCTCTGCATCTGAATCCTCATAAGCAGACAAGGGCATGTCTTCATAGTCAAAAACCTCACAGTCATCAAACTCTTGGTCTGTTGAAGCTGCTGGGGAGTGATCTCTTTCTCTTAGCAGGGGAAGGTTGACTTCCCCTAATCAGCATAAGGTCTTCTGCCATTCTGAAGTATTTTATAATGTGGCAAGGAAGCAGGTGCATGTGCTTTGGTAGTCTGTTTTCTAGGTGTAGGGCGTACTCTTGGCCTTAGAAACTCTAATTTTAGACAGAATTGAAGTCAGTTTGTGTCTAACAAAGATAGTGTGAAGAACTTCCTCAGAAGCCGGTGCGTGCTCAGCGGCTCCAGTCCCATCCAAAGTAGAGACATCCACAGGTTCCATGGTCAAAGAGTCGCACTGCATACCTGACTCATAATGGGTCTCTGTTGAGGCCTGCAAATCCACTGAAGTGGGCATCAGGAGCTGCAAAATCACCTCACTGAGTACAGATGAACTGGCAACTAAATTAACGGAAGCGTCGTCGGCAGCTTTGGACCGGTGCGGTCTGCCTCTCTGCCTTTATCCTTACTTTTTTTGGACTTTCGGTAGTTGGATGTCTTACCAAAGCCATTTCGGAATACGGAGATAGAGAATGAAAGTATTTAGCGACAATACAGGCCCGGCGACAAATGGTTCGGGCGTTGAACAAGGCACAAAAAAAAAAAAAAAAATAAATAAATAAATAAAATATCGGTGGTATTTGCTTTCCACAGGCAAGACAATTGTTAACTCTTTCTTACATTGGTTACAGCAAGAAAACAGGATCCCCAACGGGGTACTTAGCTTTAGAAGACTGCAGGATGACTCAATTTGTAAATGAAAACTCAAGTAGCGGCCATCCGGCACTCGTGCAAACTGCTTCTGGCTCCTCAGCAAGAAAGACTGATGTAATGGCGTCGGCTGCCTGTTTTTATATCCCTGACTACCTGACGTCAGTCCTGAAACGACAGCAACAGACGCAGAAATATTAAGTCTCTGGTATTCGGGCCGACTGAGGGCTACCTGCAGGCAGATAACCCAAATGTGATGACTGCAACAGTGAAACACTAAGAACATCAGTCCTTTCTCATTAAAACCTATTTCAACCAGATACATTAAAAAACTTAACCAGGTTGCCCTTCAGCTAACAACCTGCCACCTCTTCCTAAAAGCTGCTGTTGCTGACTCCATAGCATAGCTTGTCTCCATCTTCAAACTGCTTGACTAGTGAATCCACTGCTCCTGCCCTCCAGAATAAGTTCCAAACTATACCAATCCACAAAGGTGGAAATTCTGTTGAGCTCTCATATCTACCTACTGCCATACTCTCTCCCCTCTCCAAACACTGTGTTTATAAGCAAATCTCAGCTTATCTTACTCGTGAAACAATTACCCCACTCAACATGGCTTCCGCCCCCACCACAGCACCGCTACTGCACTTATTTCCTTTACTAACTCCATCTCCCTTGCTAGAGACAAATGATAAACTGGTGTCCTGCATCTTTTTAGAGCTCTCCAAAGCCTTTGACACTGTCTCTTATCCCATCCGCCTCTCCAAACTCTCTCAACTGAACCTCTCCTCAGCAACCATCTCCTGGTTCAATAGCTACCTCACAGACAGACTGCAATCTGTAAAATGGCTCTCTGCTCTTTCTCCTTTTCTCCCATCAAAATGGGCATCCCTAAGGCTCCATTTTAGGCCCCCTCCTTTTTAATATTTCTAACCAACTTCACACATCCTGCCCTCATTCTTCCCTCATACAGTACGCAGATGACTCCATTTCTATTGCCGACAGTCCACTGACCTACTAAACCTGACACAAACATCTTTCAATCTCACTGAAACATGGCTTACTAACAACAAACTCGTACGAAACCCTAAAAAGACAAAACTTCTCTTCCTCCCAAAATCCCTTTACCATCTTAAATCCTCATTCACCATCTATTCCCTAACAACTCTGATTATAGCTGAAATCACACACTAAACTGCTTGGAGTAATAGTGGACAATACACTAAACACAGACCTTAATGGACTTTAACTGCTTCAAGAAAATCCACCAAAAGCTTGGTTTACTCTACAGAAACAAAAGGTTCCTCACTAGCCCAAGCTCAACTTCTCCCCAACCTCTTTTACAGCTTTGAAATTTTAACCAACTTACAATCTCCACTACTTTCCAAACTTGAAAGCGCCTACAACAAAGTTGCTAGATTTGTAGTCAATCTGTCCTCAATATCACATCAGTGTCATGCCCTCCAGACACTCAGCTGGCTAGAGTTTCCTAACCAACTATTTACCCAGCTTCTTATTTATCCATACTATTTTGAATAAGCCCTCCTTTTGCCCTAGCATTTCTTCACTTCTCTGTCTATAAACTCCCTCGATCCCTCAGAAGCTCTGACCAATGCCTCTTACAAATGCACAAACCTAAAAACTCCATTGGACAGAATCTCTACAGCTACTTTCCTGCTCTTGCATGGAACAAGCTCCCAGTGAACCTTAGAAACATTACCTACATCCACAAATTCAGGAAACCTCTCAAAAAAGGTACCTTAATAGCAGGTGGATTTGCCTCAGTAATCATCCCACATGAACCCACTCCTTTACCACTATCCTCGCTATTCCTCCCTTCCCTACTACCATAACTTACTTAACTGCTCTGTATTACACAAATTACTCTCTGAAGATAATCCAGTCTGTTATATAAATTCAAATGTTTTATTGTACATTTCTTTGATATGTTTTTTCAAAAGTGTTACAATGCCTTTTACAATATTGTACTGTGGAGCTTTATCCACATTTGCTTAACTATTTTATTATAAATTTTTCCACTGTATTCATATTCAGTTTTGTAAATTGTCTTGCTTATGTGTACTTTGGAACTTTTCTCCCTGGGCCTCCACTGAAAAAAGGGCTTTTGCTCAGGTGGACTATCCTGACACACACACACGGCCAATTTAGAGGGTGTGCAATCCACCTACTGCAGGTCTTTCGAATGTGAAAGAAACAGAGCACCCCAAGAATGTGGTAGAAATGGAGCACCCAGAAGGAACCCACAAGAACACATGAGGACATCCAGATTCCACACAGAAGGCACCCCAAACCAGGGAACCTCTTGCTGTGAGGCGACATTACTATCCGCTGCCCTCTTCAAATCAGGTAATCCTAAACCACTTTTTTCTAGTGGAAGGATCAACTTACCCCAATTAACCCTTTCCCTCTTCCCCACCTACACAAATTCCTTCAAGTCTTCATTACAGTAGAGCGTTGATTATCTAAACTAATATGGACCTAGGGTAGTTTGGGATAATCAAACTGTTCCGATAATCAAACATATAATTGAACTGAATAAAAAAATGTCAGTTTCTGCATGCAGGAATACACCTTTTCAAACAATTTAGCGACTCCAGTAGATAAAGAATATTTTTTTACACGAGCTGGCTACAAGCTCAAAAAACATGCTCAAGTGAAAACGTACAATGCTTACATATTCAGAGACTTTTTGTTTTAGCCGAAAACTTTGGAAGGCTGGTTCTGATAACAGACGTTTGCATAAACAGACTCTACTGTAATTACCATCCACAAATTCTGCTGTGGCTGATAAAAATGTGACTGACCTGTCTACAAAGCTAACAAGCAGGAAAAATGTGTTTAGTCCCTCATCTTACCATCTATAAGTACAAGCTTCCAGTTTTATCAGTTTTTACATTCTTTTGTTTGGTCTCTTCCTACATATCCTTAGCTGCCATAACAGAAGCCTTCTTTAAGATGAAGTATTTAGGAGTATGACTTAAGTGTCCCCATAAATATGCATATTGTTGAACCAATTCATGTGTGGGTACATAATTTACGGTGATGGCCTTTGTTTTATCGTCATAAATGTTATATTCTGAAAAGATCTGAAACTGTCTCAAATATTCTGCAACACCGAAATGTCCTTTTCTGGAATTATCAGGTACAGATAGTCTGCAAGTAAAGCCAGGTTTTCCTTGATTACTAGACCAAATATATAGGTTATAGGTTCATACTAGGCCATCTGCCCTAGGGCATTTATAAGCCTAGCCAGAATGTGTTTGGCTTTCGCCACCCATTTTAAATTTATTTTGCTATGCCCTTTTTCGAGGTTAGTATACTGTGCCTCTGTCTAACAGTGACAGCGGTGATACCAGGGGTAAACCTACGATCTCCCATCCACTCAAGATTCCTCTTGAAGAGGAGTCAATGGACTCTGCCTAACCTGGACTGGGATTTTATTCCAGAGTGAAGGGAGCCTCTGGGTTATGAATCTGTCCCTCCAGCATGTCCTATTTATTTCAGTGCTGAGGTTAAAAGTGTCTCGAGCGCGTAGCTCGATGGGATTTGGATTTTCTGAGGTGCAGCATATCCATTAATTCTGGGTTGGACATGGCTTTATACGTCAGGCACAGATAGCCTCTGAAAAGGCGGTATGCCACTGAGTAGAGCTGGAGTTTCTTTAACCGGGCAGCATATGGCATCGGTTTGAGCCCTTTGATCCTCTTGGTGAGGTACTTTTGGGGTCTTTCCAGTTGCTGCAGGTGTCTGGTAAGGTACATCCCAAAAGGGGCATTGTACTCAATTATGGGCCTGATGAGGGATTAGTAAAGAGGCATGATGACATCCCCTGATCTACATGTGAATCCCTTCATGATTAGGTGGGCTATATAAAAGTTTTCTAACCACTTTGGCCACGTGGTTGTCAAATGAGAGATTGCTATCAACTTGGGTCCCCAGGTCCCTAATTACTTCTTCTGTACTTAATGGATTACCACCCATGTGGTAATTTGTGGGCACTGTTTTTGCCAAAGGGGATGACTATACACTTTTTGGCATTTAGCTTGAGGCCATGGCTCTGGCACCAGTTGTCTGTTTCTATGAGGCCCTTTTGGAGGATGCTTGTGTTGACTGAAGAGTCGATTATGGTGCCCAGTTTGCAGTCATCTGCAAACTTGGTCGGCCACAGTCCTTCCGTGTTGGCCTGTACCTCCGAGAAATATATACCGAACAAGAGAGGTCCCAGGACTGAGCCTTGTGGGACACCACTTGTAACTGGTTTGGAGTCGGACATGGCTCCAGCAATTCTAACCATGTGGGTTCTGTCCTTGAGCCAGTTTGCAATCCATCTAGTGACATAAGGGTTTATATTTAAGCTGGTGAGCTTATCTATAATGCCTGAGTGGGGTATTGTATCGAAGGCTTTTGCGAGGTCCAGGTAGGCTGTGTGGACCACCTTTCCCTCGTCAATGGACTTGGTGACCGTTTCAAAGAAATCAACCAGGTTTAAGAGGCAGGATCTGCCCTTAAAGCCGAACTGGGTAGGATCCAGTGTTTGTAGGTCCCCAATATCTTTATTTATGAGGTCCACGATGATCCTTTCCATAGCTTTGCAGACCAAGCTAGTCAGGCTTATGGGGTGATAGTTTCCAGGATCCGTTGAGGCACCACCTTTATGGAGAGGGACCACTGTTGCTGTACGCCACTCTTTGGGCACATATCCTGTAGTAAGGCTGAGATTGAACAGTAGTTTTATGTTTGGGTTTAGCTCTTATTGGAGTTCATGTAGGATGCAGCCCGGGACACCATCTGGTCCCATTGATGCTGTGTTTTTTGCTTTGGAGAGGGCGGCTCTTACCTGAGCATCTGAGATGTCAGGGGGGCAGCACTCTGCTGGGATAGATATTTGCCCTTTTGATGGGGGGGGGGGAGAAGTTTGCGCTGAACCTGTCAGCTAGGATGTTGGCAATGTCTGTGGGTTTGGTGTATTTTTTGTCATTTTGGACTAATTCTGAGCATATCTGGGAATTACCACCCAGGTTCCTAACATAACTAAAGAAAGCCTTGTGATTATCCTTAGTGTCCTGTGCAATTTTTCTCTCGAAGCTAGCCTTAGACAATTTTATGCCCGTAGTTTTTTGCTAATACTGATCAGTGATGCCTTCCCTTTTTGGGATTTTGCTCTATCATTTAGTAGCTTCCTCCTTCTATTGTATAGTTTGTTTATGGCTGGGGTCCACCAGACAGGACGTCTGCCTTTGGAGGATTGGGTCTTGGTTTTATTTGGGATCGCATGATCCATGCATTCCTGAAGGTGTTCATAGAATGCGTTTATAAAGGATTCTGCGGTCTGGGCCGTATTTTCCACAGGCCCGGGGGCTTTGAAGGATTCCACCTCAGTTTTGAGGAGTGCAAAATTTGCTTTAGAGAAGTTTTTCACTGTGGTTTTCTGGGCAGGGGGTGGGGTCAGGATGTGAATATCCAGTGAGATTAGTTTATGCTCCAGACCAGAAGTGTATCCCTCACTGGTAAGATCAGACCATAGAGTCCCCATGTTGGTGATGATCAGGTCCAGTATGTTTCCCCCTCTTCTGGGAGTGGTAACAAGTTGTTCCATAGCATCTGAGTTTTTATTCTAGGAACCTTTGGGCTAGGGTGTTGGAGCTAGAGTAATGTTCCCAGTCTATGTTTGGGTAGTTGAAGTCACCCAATATAATGGTGTTTGGAGAGACCTTCATATTTTCCAGTGTTCTCAGGAAGGCCAAGTGGGGTTCCTGGGTTTGGGAGGGTGGTCTGTAGCAGGCTATAAACTGGAAGGCAGTTTTACCCACTGTTAGTTGCACATGGATAGTCTTGGATGCTTCGTGCTTTGCCACCAACCTGGAGGCGTGGGTATCTTTGATGAATATCGATACTCCCCCTCCTTTTGTGGTTCGGTCCAAGTTTTGGGGCCGAAAAGCATGGTATGAGGTATAACCTGGTAGTGCTGGGGTGCTCTCGGGAGCCCTGAACCAGGTTTCTGTTACTGCACAGATATCGATGTTCTCCATGCTAAGGAGAGTTTCGAGTGCGTGCATCTTGAGGTTTAGACTTCTGGCGTTGAGTAGCATTACTCAGTTTCTTATCCCTTGTGATACCTATGGAGGTGGGTTTGTCTTTTGAGCCTTGCCTAAAAAAGGCACTATGGGGGTAGCAAGAGCCTTTGCCAATATCCGAAAGCCCAGGGGTGACAGGTGCAAGCCGTCCCTAGCGAAGCATCATGGCTTGTTGAGCATATCATCCCAATCTGACAGGCATTGTATCCCCTTTGAATGACACCAGTACTTAAGCCAATTGTTGAAATTGATCATCTTGTCTTCATATTGTGGCATCATTCTTGGCGAGGGTAAGATGCTACTCCAGGTCAGGGTCATACCAGCCTGGGCTACATGCTCAGAGAGCTTCTTTATGTCTCTTTTTATGTAGTCCAGGGAGGTACGTCTCAGGTCATTCACACCAGCATGGACAATGACCGAGTCATATTTGTACTTGCCTTGGAGTGACCCGAGTGCTTGTGTTATCCTTTAATTTCTGAGGCCCTTACTTTTTTTTTCCAATGACTAAATATAAAGCAAAAAGGGAAAAGGAGAACACTCTGGCATGGTTCCTCTCTTCAGACAATTATCAGAGAGAGACCATCACACATTCTCGTCTCCAATCCCTCATACATCCTCCCAATTAAGCTGGGATTTTAGGAGTAGGGCAATGGAAGCATTTACATTTCCAAATACAATAACAAGGCAATGGTCTTGATGCAGAGAAAGCATTAGACAAACAGCAACGGTATTTTCTTATATTCTGCTTCCTTCTGGTTCATCATGTCATCATCGTTCTGTAACTGCTGTCCAATGTTTGCATTCCCTCACAAAACCCAGTTTGAGGAACCCATGTCAGAATTACAAAAAAGTGATAAATGAGAAAACACTTAAAGGAGTGTTCTCAGAAATGCCTCAGGGAACGAAACTAACCTTATACAGCACTAGTGACAAACAGCAATAGAGAAGCTATTCCAAATATACCAAGACCAGTATTGGGGAACAGAAAAAGAGTGACTGATGTCAGGGCTGTCCCTTGGTAAACTGATGCCCTAGGCAAAAGTGTTAGACAAGCACCCCCCCCCCCCCCAACATCACTCACTGCACCATCCAGGTCTACCTACACCATACAAATTACTTTTTTTCTTTGTCTCACTCTTCAGTTTTTCCTACATTCAACACATTTTAAAGAAATTATTTCTTTCCTATAAAAAATAAATACTGAAAAAGCACCCTTGCTAGAGTGGCGCCCTAGGCGACTGTCTAGTTGGCCTATACCTGATGCAGCCCAGCAGTGCTATTTACTAAGCCAAATGGAAGCATCCAGTTTCTGAGTTTGCTAGCTTTCTCATGCATGAAACTGAAAAGGACAGAGAATCTAGGAGAGCCCAGACAACTGACAAACAATGGACTCAAAGATGTACTGGCAGATACCACCTAACACTTCTACTCAAGGAGAAAAAAAAAAAAAAAAACATATGATACAGCTGATGGTCAAGTATGTGGTGGTCAGAATACTGAAAAAGCTCGCTTACAAAAAGTGCACATAATCCTTGAATTGAAGACATGGCATCAAATGTTAAGAGTAAGTTGGGCAGGATGGAAGCCAAATATTTGGAATATCTTCTAGGAAAATGAGTAAGACCAGAATAAAAAAAAAATGTAGGTTAAAATACATAAATACATGAATGAATTAGCCTCTACCCTCACAAAACACCAGGGAAGGCTTTCCTGGGAATAGCTAGATATTCTAGAAAGTCAGTGCTAGTTTTGCAATTACCACACAAAAGAAAGCTCCTGTTAAGGTGCAATGGGCTCTTGGTACAGACAGAAGACTTCATGATAAGAACATGGGATACTTTAAGGATTCCAGATTTTACTAAATTAATTCACCATACACAGATTCATTGACATTCTAAGGCCACGGAGTCTAATGACCATTCTCACCTTGCCAGTAATCCTCCTTTCTCCAAAAAGGGCCATACCATTCAGTCCCAGAGTAAATTTGAGGATACTGCAAAATTCACCCCTGTATAGCAGCCTTGTCCCTCAATGACAGTGACATGTAAATATCCTATTACATGCTTCTTTTGCCCATCTCCAAGTTATTTGTACACAAAATACAAGGACTAAAACTACCATGGGAGTTGCAAGGCTAGGCTTAAGACCCTCATAAGATCAATAATCTAGCATGTACCTATGAACCTATATCTATCAAGCCTTAATTGTGTTTAAATGAAGATAGAAAGTCTCACTGCTTAGCATGCAGTGGTTTGGGAGATACTGGATTATAAACTTGCCCCTGCATACGGTTTATTAAAGTCTCTGGTTCTATCTGTGAAGATACTGGACTTGCAGAAAAACAAGAGGCCAGGACAACGTGGTCTCTAATGGCATAAGCAAGATGGAGATCTCCTCTCAAAATTTTATAAAATACTGATGAAAGGGGTAGGAGCAACCTGCCTCTCAACAGGCCAGGAACTTTTAAAAGTCTGTGATCTTTTTGGTTAGGAATGATTGGGGTCTTTCTAAATGCTCATTTGTTCTAACGAAACTAAAGTTCAGTCTTCATTCCAAAATTAAAAGCCTAGAGACAGAAAGTGTGAAGTAGACTGCATTACATGAAGACACCGAACCGAAATACTGTCAAAACTCAACTCCAAAGGATCGGAATCTCTAGCTTGTAAATAGCAATTAAGAATTTGAAAACACATTGCTCTACAAACAGGAGGCGCAAGCTTAATGCTTATACAGATAAAAATCACCCACTGATTACAGAAGGTGTACAAGATCACAACACACATTCTAGAAGGCACGCAGACTGGAATACTGCAATGGAGCAGTTTTTATGTCAAGTTGCAATTGCACACCATTAATAAAAAGGCAGTACAAACCAATTACATTTGTACAGAACTACATGCTACTAAATGACCAGTAATGATGAGGAATTCAGCACTTCTATAGGGCATTTTAAAAAGTCAGGTGGAGTAGAAATACAAGGCGAAAATAATATAAATATTAAAAATGCATTCCTGTGGAAAAACTACTATTTTTTAACTGTTAAAGAACCAAATTCTACTACCTAACTGCAGATCTTGTTGCACTGAACCATTTGGAATTCTACTGATAGGAGATCTCTGCCTAAATGTACAGTTTTTCTTGCCAAAAAGTGTTTTTCCTTCCCTGTAATCCAAGACTGAACACTTCACATACAGAAAAACAGTAATAAATTATGTTTGCCTTTCTTTTCCTGCGTCTGTCTCATCTATTACATCACAACAGCTTAAAAAAAAAAAAAAAAAAAAAAAAAAAAAAAAAGTTGCATAGTAATTGTTAGGTCACGTTTCCCAACAGAGCCATTAACAATGACATTCAAATGTACCTTGTGTGTTAACAGATAGCCAGCATCACACCTCAGATAAATATAGTGTAGCCTGAAGTCAAAGTCAGGGCTTTCAAGTTTTAGTTTTCAGGTGCAAATATCTTTCCCTGTAATAAAAACTCAGTGCTACAAAAGAAAGAAAGCAACGATGTTAATGAAACTCTTCTTACTTTCTGGCAGTATATGACTTTGCATTTTTTCTACACAGTTTCTGCAAAAGTGCACGTTTCTTCTGGAGTTGGGAAAGATCATCAAAGACTTGCACTCAGTTTTAAATATTATAACTAGAATTGAACACAAACCACTACAGCCCAAGTAACACCCGTTATCACAGGGGTCAGATTTCTCAGACTAACACTGCACTACAGTTGCTACTTTGAAAATAACAATTAACTACATTTTCAAGCCCGTCATTCAAACACTCCTTAAAATGCTGCAACAAAAATGGCCACCAAAGAAAATCAAGGGAAACCAAGTAATTAAAAAAAAAAAAGTGGCAGTAAAAAGCAGGCAATCACAGCAAAGTTTGTTCCTCTAACATGACATAAGGAAGGCAAAGCCATAGACTGTAAAAACAAAATAATGCTAACCATGGCAGTCTCCTTCAGATCATTTTGCGGTATAACAAAATTTTAGATAACAGTAACCACTTACTTTGATACATAGGCATTAGCGATGCAGAAAAGCTCAAGATGTGCTGAAAAACACACTTTTTTCAGTTTGTGGTTCTCCTTTAAGATAGTTTAACAAAAGTACTCCTTCAAAGTGCTTTCCAGCAAAGGAAGAACTGGACATAAGATCAAGAATAAGATCAAGAATAAACTTGTAAATAACTAATGTGCTGTTAGTGAGCCCTTGTAAAGAGAGACTAACCGTAATGGCAGACCAACATTCCCAAAATGCTAAAAAGAACTTGCAATAAAAGCTCATAGGAGGTTACTAGGCTAATTCAAGCCTAGTCAAGTAATACCCTCGTTTCCTTATAGACCAGAGATATTATCTATATTTGTACTGCGTTATCAGCACTGACTGCCCCTATCATGGAGGGACACAGGTGAAACTCCCAGGATAAATTTGTGGTTTCCCACCCAGTTGTCCAAGTTGAGCTTACATAGGGTCATAGGCGAGCTCTACCCAACACGTTTGTTCCAGTGAAGTGGCTGGCAACCTCTGGGAGACAATCTGTCTCTCCAGCAATCCTCTTATGTCACAAGCTAGGTTTAGGTCCTTTGATAGGGTGAGCATTGTCCCATTTGACTTTCAGATGTGTAGTAGTTCCATTAAGGAGGGGTCCGAGACTGCCCCTATAGACCAGTCACAGGTCTGCTCTAAGCAGTCTATATGACACAGGGTGCAGCGACAGTGATTTCAGTCTGTCCATGTCAGACATGTTCTGAAGACCTTGAATTTTCTTGGTGAGGAACCTCTGAAGTCTCTCCAGTTGTTGCAGGTGTCTGGTGAAGTACACAAAAGGGAGCACTGTACTCTATTACTGGTCTGAGGAGGGACAAGCACAGAGGCATTACAACCTCCTTCAATCTGGGTGCTATGCCTTTACTTATGAGGTGAGCAATATAGAAGCCCTTCCTCACCACTGTGAATACATGCTAGTGAAAGTTAAGGCCACTGCCAACCCGTGTACCCAAATCTTTCATCACCAAGTTTGAACTTAGGGTGTTGTTATTAATTAAATATTGTAGTTTGCAGGGACATCTCTTTTACTGAAGGAGATGATAAACTTAATGCAACAAAAATGCATTAAAAATGTGGCTTTGGCACCAATTAATTTGTCTGCATAATCCCACTGTAGTATGTTGACATCACTTGGGATTCAATGAATGCCCCCAGTTTGCAATCATCTGTGAACTTTGACAGCTACAGATAATCTGTTTTTGCCTGAACTTCTGAGAAAAATATCCCAAACAATAGGGGACTCAGCACCGATCCCTGTGGAACCCCACTGGTGACAGGTCTGCTAGTAGAGGAAGAATTCACAACACGGACAGTGTGCATGTTCCGGTGAACCAGTTAGCTACCCACCTAATGGCATATGGTTTGATTCTCAATTGGGTGATGCCAGTGTGTGGGATTGTGTCGAAAGCCTTGACCAAGTCCAGATAGACAGTATGCACTAGTTTGCCTTCATCCAGGACCTTGGTGACATTCTCAAAGTCGTCCACCAGATTCAGCAGGCATGAACTACCCTAGACAAAACCAAACTGGACTGGGTCAAGAGTTTGAAGGTCCCCTATAGCTTTAAATATAAGGTCCATAATGATTCTATTGCCTTGCAGATAAGGCTAGTTAAATTTATGGGCCTATAGTTCATGGGGTCAGTTGATTAACCCCTTCTGTGCAAGCTGGGACAAAGCTAGTGCTTAGGATGTGGTTGGAGAGCATACCCAATGGTTCCACTAACTCGCGTTTTAAACCATTTAAATACACAGCCTGGGATATTACCAGGGCCCATAGAAGCTGTATTTTTGGCCTTTAAGAGTGTGTGGTTATGACCTGCTCTTTGCAGATAATAGGTGAAGGACTGGCAATGGGCAAGCTATGGTGCATGATTGGTGGGGATAGTGGTGAAGTTGTTCATGAACCTGTCTGCTAGAAGGCTCAGTATTGGTGGTACCAATGACTACTAACTCTGCATATATCTGGGCCTTTCCATTTAGATTTCAGATGTAGCTAAAAATGGCTTAGGATTATCCTTGGCTATAAATTCTAAACTGGTTTCATAGATAACTTTAGTTATCTAATTTGCTTGCTCAAGCTGTGGAGGGTGTTCTTCCTCTTTGCCGAATCAATACATTTGTATTGGTGATTATACAGGGCCTTTGCATACACCTCACTACAGGAGTCCCTGCTGTCAGCAGAGACTGGGGGTGGGGGTTGAAACTAAGAATGCCATCACCTAGGAGGTTATAGGTTGCATTGGTGAAATTTTCTATCCAATTGCTCCTGAAGGGGGATCAGGTAGGACTGCTGTTTCAAACGAGACTGATTTGTGATCAGACTTTACCAGGGAGGGCCTCACACATGGGGTGGTGCAGCACTCTCTCATGTTGGTGAGAACTAGGTCAAGAACCTTTGGGCCCCTGGTGGGGGTGTGAACTATCTGTTCCAGGGCATTTGTGTTAAAGTCCAAGACCTTTTGGGCGACCATGTTTGTGCTCTCATACGTTTCCTAATCTGTGGAAAGATGGTTAAAAAGTCACCCATAACCAGTGTGTGTGTGTGGTTGTATTGACAGTGAGTCAAGTAGGTCTAGGTAGGCATTGTGGTCATCATGGTTCATGAATGGGGACCTACAGCTAACAATGATGTGGAGGGGACCATACCTACAGGTTAGTTGCACTTTAAGTAACTAAGGGGTTGTTCTGTTTAACCAGTCTAGAGGCATATTTATCTTTGAAGACGGATACACCTCCTCTGGTTCTTTCATGTTCATTTTGCGTTCTGAAAGCATGGAAGGCATTGTAACCTTGTATGGCTGGGATACTTTCTGCAGCATTGAACCATGTCTCAGTTATTGCACAAACATCAAAATCTTCCAAAGTTAGGAGTGCTTCCAGTGAGTGCAGTTTCCGATTTAGACTCCTAGCATTTAACAGCACAACCATGAGTTTTGTCTTTAGAGAATATATTTGTCGGTAATTTGGTTCTTGTGACACCACCTAAAAAGGTAATATGGGGGTGGCAAGTACCCTTACCAGTAACCAAAAGCCAAGGTGACAAGGGAAGCCCATCTCTGGCAAAGCAGAGTGGTCTACCGTATCATCCCAGGCTGATAGTCCCTCTGGACTGACACCAGAAGCCAAGCCAAGCCAATTGTTAGTCAAACATTTTTTTATCTATTGTGGCATCATCCATGGTGAAGGTAGAATGCTGCGCAAAGCTAGGGACATACCTGCCTGGGACAAAGAGTTAAGTCATGTGTCTCTCTTCATATAGTCCAGTGAGGCATGTTTCAAGTCATAGGTAGGTACTAGGCTAATTGGCCCAAAGGCCTACGTAAGCCTAGCCAACACAGTTCCCTGGCTTACACCACCCAAGAAAGTTATTTTCCTGTGTCACTGTCGAGCAGAGATAGAGAAGCGATCCCCGGGGTGTATTTCCTATTTCCCATCCACTCATCAAGATTTTTCTTGAAGAGTGCTAATGAAGAACTTAGCTTGACATAGATGGGTAGCCTGTTCGAGTATGGGAAGTTTCTGGGACAGGAATCTATCCCTCCAGCATGTCCTGTTTATTGTGGTGACAAGGTTTAGGTCCCTAGAGCATGTAGCTCAGAGGGATTGGGATTTCTTTAAGTGTAGCATTCACATGACAGAGTCATAACAGTACTTGCTGTTGAGATACTTGAGTGCGTGAGTGATTTGGCAGATCCTAGCACCCGAAAGGCAGCTAACCGTGACCTTCTCCTTATCCAGCCTGGTGAGTGAGTTGTGCATCTATGCTTCTCACAATGGAATCACCTATGGCCAAGACATTTGCTTTACTGGCGTTTTGCCATAGAGCCTTGTTGAGTGAGACACTGGTACAAGTGTTCTTATGTGCAGTTGAGTCTGCTGAGTATGTAATATGTGTAGTCTGTTTGTGCTTGGGAGGTCTCAGCTCCTTAGGTATACTTCTGGAGAATACCTCTGCATATGTGGGTTTGTGTGAGAGGTGAAATGTGACGGCTGATAACCTGTTCAGTGTCTGGTTCAATTTAACATAAGCAAGAGAATATAGATCCAAGATTCAAAGTATAGATGCATATCTCGCATGTTGAACTTGTATGTTTTAGGAGTAGAAGGCTGTCAGTGTACAGGAAACAATTGCTACATTGCCTCAAGATGTCCACCTCAATCAAGTGAGCTGGAGAAATGGTGGGAAACTGTCAGTCCATAATGCTCAAGAGTATTCAGGGACAAGTAGTGGGGGAGTGTGCCAGTTGGAATGGGTTTAGTTGTAGGACTAGTAATAAAACTATACTATTGGAGACAAAGGACTGGAGACCTTCAGAGAACCCACAAAATGCACAGCTGAGCTGCTCTCCGGGCAGCAGTGCACAACTGAACTGTGTACAGAGAAGCCTCAGAAGGTTCAGAAACAGTTAACTAGACGAAAATTTAGATTTTTAAGCCTGTGCGTCTAACACACACTGGTAACCCCTGCTGCACAATGTGAAAACCCGGGGATTAAATAAAAGGGAAGTTAATCACTTTTTAAACAAGCTAACCAATAGTAATGCTCAACATTGAGCCTTGCTCCAAACTCCACCTCAGACAGGTCCTCGACTACACTTTTCTGCCACAAGTGTGCAGGGGGGCCCTCTTTAATGAAGGCCATCTCAATTCAGTACTCTGATACTGCCAAACAGACTAGATTCAGCAAATCTGAATCTACCCTATGCTAAAGATAAAAAAGTGTGGCAAAAACACTTGAAAAATAGGTCAGAAACAGTAAAAACAGCAAATAGCACAATCAAGGTGCAATGCAAGAAAACAAGACATTTCTTTGCATAAATCACCAGATGCTTTGGATTTCATTTGGATACACAGCAATTCTGTGGCTAGTCGCCAATCTCTGCTTATAGGAAGCATAAGGCTGGAGCCAGAGTTCATGAACTCAAATTTTTTTTACACTACACTTTTCTAAGCAATTCTAATATTAAACTGGAAAAGTTAATAGCTTCTCATTGCAGCAGTTTGTCACAATGACTGAAAAATGTTTGGACAAGTGTTTGTTGCATACCTCACAAACATGAACACATTACATAATCCAAAGACTGTGTGTGTGCTTCATAAATTTCACTGTGCAAATCCATCCTTTCATTTTTAAGCAAATTGTTCTGGGAACAAGAAACAATCCAAACTACAGCAGATCAGACTTTCCCCATTCCAAAAAAACAGTTTCTCTCTTATTCTGCAAAATCCCTAGATTTTCCTTGGCAGATTGAGTGGCAAAAGTTCCTCCAACATCAAAGCACACATTTCCAATAACCATACAGGTCAGGAATGTACAGATGGCATACATAACATGGGTTCAACTGGCTGTTGTGAGGTTATCAAATACTTGCAGTAAGATACTAAGCACCCAATGCCCTTCCTCACAAATCAACCATTCTGCATATACATTACTGGAGTTGCTTTATACCATCTACCCCTGCCCCCCCCCCCCCAAAAAAAAGGTCCCATGATGGTCTTATTCCTCATCTTCAGAAAGCCACAACCACATTTGCTATTATCAACTTAAATCACAAACAGTCCAAAAAGAGATAAGACAATAATCACAAAATTATCACAGGCAGTGATAGAGGAGAGGCAGCAAAAGTAATGCAGACCAGGAAAATGGCTACATAGTGGTTTGCATCAATCTGTATTGTGTAGTTAAGGAGGACAGTCAAGAGTACAGTGACAACGTTGGAGTGGGAAGGGGCACTGTGGATAGAAAATATCAAGAGTCTCTAAAATTAGACTTCCATTCCCTGCAGGTTTCAAAGGTAGTTAAACACAGCCACACTGAAAGAGGATGTTTTTAAAACACTAAAAGGTCTTGTACAGCCACGCACACACCAATGAAAAGCAGCATCACAGATGTAAACTAGAAATAAGGATTATTAGTAACAATGAGACAAACAAGGACACAATCAGCTGAACAAACAAAGTATGAAATAGTTCCACAAAATGCTGACAAAGGACATTTCTCGCAATTACCACATATTGTTGACTACAGAGAAAACCAAAGTAAAAGAAAAGAAAAAGAATGCATTAAATGAAGGAAATTACTTGCTCAGATTAAAAAAATTAAACTAACATGAGCCTGGTAGTTATCCAAAAAGGAAATTTCTGCAATGCAGGAGGAGGAAATAGTCAAACAGTGTTTCCTGTAAACAGTCTACAAGTAGAAAAAAAAAACTATATATATATATGTCTGTGTGTGTGTGTGTGTGTGTGTAAAGGAAATGTCTACTACAAACAATGGACTCCAAGCAAGGGTGAATTTGAGCGCGCGTGGGGTAGAGCAAATCAGAATAAAGCCAACAAATGTGGAACCACAGTTAAGGCAGGCACAAAAAAAAAAAAAAAAAAAAAAAAGGCGTGAAACAGAAGGTGATGCATCTTTTGCTGTTTTGCTGAGAGACCAACTTGAGCATGGGGATGGGGAAAAATCATATAGACTACAACCTTTGGAAAAAAAAAAAAAAAAAAGTATAGGGTCAAAGTACATGATTAGCAACAGTAAGGAAAAGTACAGCTTGCTCAAAGCAGACACGAAGAAGCACAGCCCTACCAAAAGTAGCATGGTACTGTATGAAGAAAATAAATCTCAAAATTTTGCAATTATGATAAAGAAAGTTAGTGCCACAATCCTCTAAATCAAAGTCTTGGAAATAGACACCACCTTATGTACTGCCTGCAATACTTTCGTGTGTGTGGAGATGAGGGAATGACAGTATTTCAGTTCACTGCAACCTGACAACCATAAAAAAAAAAAACCCAACAACATCTGAAGGGTGACGAAACTCCTTACCTCTGGCTAGAGCACCAGAATCAATAATTAAAAATGTTTAAAATGTTAAAAAAAAAAAGACATTGATATAAAGGGAACCAAGTGTGCGTTTGTGTGTGGAAGCACTATTAAGAGTCACACTTCCATTAAGGAAGCTCAGGAAAAATCATAAGGAAATCTGCAACATGCTACAAGACTATACAACTACTTTATTATAGAAACCAGGGGCACCACTAACACTATATATTGGTGTAGAGACACACAATTTTATAAATGTATTTTGTTAACAACATCCCAAGTTCACTATGAAGCGAATAGCTAAGTACATGCAGGGTCCCCTTCCACTTCTCAATACAGTAAGCACTTAAAAAAGTAGGCTCTCTGAATAAGGACTCAAAAAAAAAAAAAAAGTGTATGCGACAACCATTAACCAAACCTTACTTATTTACTGCTTACCAGAAAAGTCCGACCGGATATAGTAACCCATTTCTGGTGGCATCCCAAAGAGAAAAGCTTTACATAGAGTACCTGCAAACCTAGACTATCCATATCAGTACTTGGCTTTCTACCACAAAGCTATTTAAGCAGCTAAGAACTGACAAGCTATTCTAAAGCATTTTCTATCCCACACACACAAAAAGTGATGCAAACAAACCGGGATAACAGACTAGTACAATTACATTTTCCCCTACCTGAGCTCTGGATTAGGGATCATACGGATGCACTTTTTCTCCATTCCTCCCCATATACGAAAACATTATTACAAACATTATGCAAGCTGTATTCCTTAGAGTCGGTCAGTTTGCCATCAAAATGTCTGAAATTAAATCGACCTTGGAAAGCCAAAAGGCACTTTTCAAAAGTAGTTGTAGCTTTGCTAATGTTTGAATCCACAAGAGAGAATGCTAGTGGGCATTCGTTCTTGTGAATTCATTACTTTGAATGGAGATAAGACTATAGTGAGGAATGGGAAATTTACCCTTTCCTTCACTGTAGTGCGATCTCGGAATTTTTGTATATACAAGTAGCAAGGGGTGTGGGAGGAGTTGCCCCCCACATGGGTGGGTATGGGGCTTGCCCCCCTGCAAAAACACTTTTGTAGCACATAACCAAGTGTAGGTAATTTCGGTAAAGTCGACATGCCTGAGTTGTTGACTTCTAATTCCCACATTTGGTTATGTGAACAAATCAGTTATTGGATTTTACAACATTTTGGGTCACATACATGAACACTCCCCACTAGTCTGTTGCAAGATTTTGACAGTAAGCAGAGTCTGTCTACATGCACACTGTCTGTCCAGCTTATATTAGAAGGTACAGCTGGTCATTTACTCACAGCTTTCACTAGCCAGTGTTATTTTAACTAAGCCTACAGATATTCAAGGTAAAACATACTGGTCTATTTTTCTGTGGTGCTAGGCTGGAGGTGCTGCAGTCATTATGGAAGTAAACACTCTAGTTTCTAAAAGCACTCGTTATACCAAAAGGTTATAAATGAAGTTGCCCTCTGCAGATGTGCCATCAGAAACCCACTCTCAGCTTTTCCACAACTCAGGCCAAATTCAGCTTAAAAAACTGACAATGTTAAACACAGGGTAGCTGAAGGCATATGGTCAGCCCAGTACTACACATCTGACAAAAAAACAAGTTTGCCTCGTTTGAATATGCAACCCTTCTAAGTACTAGGCTAGCTGGCCTTGAGGACCATTTTAAGCCTAGCCAATATCCCTTTTGGTGCTTGAATTAATATATTGCACTTGGTCTCAGAATTGCTTTACCCATCTCACAGTTGAGCGGAACACCAGCATCATACCATAGATAATTTGAGGGGACCCATGCATGACAAAGCATTTAGAGCTGCCTCTGTCTATTAATAGTACCAGTTGCAGCTCTGAGGAAAATGTTCCATTTCCCCATCCAAGTTGCACTTGTAAAATAAATCTTGTCCCTGTCCATATTCCTGGATGGGGAGTCTTTTCCAGAGCAGTGGCATCCTCAGAGAGACAAACCTGTCCCTCCAAAACCATTCTGTTGATGTTTCAGAAGAGGTTTAGCTGCCTAGACAAAGTATTTCTAATACCATTTGACTCTGTATGCAGTAAATCCATCAGTGGATGCTTTGTAAGCTAGACACGGGTCATCTCTTAGCAGTCCATAAGATACCAAGTATACAGTACAGTGAGACAGCCTTTTGTCACTCTATGTATTGTTTAAACCTTGTATCCTATTAGTAGGGTTATCTTTGGATGTTCCAGTTGTTGCTTGTGTCTGGACAGATAAATGCCCAAGGGGGAATGATACTCCAAGACTGGCCAAATGAGAAGTGAATAAAGGGGGGACAATGATATCCACAGATCTAAACACAATCCCTTTGTTTATAAGCTGTGCAATACAGAAGGGACTTCCTTAGGTCAAATAGACAAATGTTGGTCAAAAGTTAGGGATTTGGGAACATATGCAGACAGTGACCAAGCATGATCAACTCTTAGGGGTGTACTGTCAATGTCAAAGTCCCCAGAGCCGAGGACTTCCTAATGATACAATAATGCATTTTTTGGCATTTAGTTCCAGTCCATGATTTTGGCACCAGTTACTTAATTGGGAAAATCTTCCTGCAGGATGACCACGCCATACAGAGATTCAGTGGTTGCTCCTAGCTTGCAGTTATCTACAAAACAATCAACCAAGGCCCGTTGGTATTGGCTTTAACTTCAGAGCAGAGAAGTAGAGGCCAAACAGGAGAGATCCCAGCACATAACTCTGGGGGACTACACCACCGGTGATTGGTATCTGTCAAGGTAAATGCTTCTATTTTAATTATCTGAGCCTTACCTCTGAGCCAGATTGCAATCCAGCAGGAGACATACAGGTTTATTTCCAGTTTATTTAGCTTTTCTACTATGCCCGAGTGAGGAACTGTGTCAAAAGCTGTGGCCAGGTCAAGATATGTGGTATGTACCATTTTGACTTCATCCATTCCTTTTGAATAAGCACGACCTACCCTTAAATCCAAACTGAGACAGGTCAAATGTTTGGAGGTTCACTACATCCCTATTACTGGTTCCACAAAAAAGTATTTCTATAGCTCTGTAAGGGTGTGGTAGCTTTTTCCATGCTTGGTATAGTGTGGTGGTGTACGTTTTCACATACCAAGTGGAGCTATCTGGGTTCAGTGGAGATCTGAGGCTTGCCAAATTATCACTTAGGAGTAGGCAGATTGTCTTAAGAGCAATTTCTAAAAAGGTACCTTGGGTGGAAGGGATCTCTGGTTTCAGTTTTATTTCAAAAGGAGACTGCTTTACGGTCAAACCTAACCAGTAACAAAAGATAAGCAAGGGATGGTACAAGATGCCCTCATATTAGTAAGGACAAAATCCAGTGTGTTCCTCCTAGTGAGTACTCAGACCAATTGTTCTAGGGCATTTCTATTGCAAGGTCCAAGAATTTCTGTGCTTGTGCACAAGTGGTGGTGTAGATTTCCCAGTCTATAGTTTAAATCCACCCAGGAAACAGGTATTGGAGTTAATACAGAGTTATTCTAGCTCCTGTAGATAGGCCTTGGGCTTTCTTGGGTCACAGAGAGAGTTCTACAGATAACAAATATGTTGTACAGACCTGATAGTTATTTGTATACAAAGAAGCTCCAATGCATCCTGCTGCTTTAACAGCCTAGACGAGAGTCTCTTCTGAATGAAAAGGGAGTCATATACACTTCTTTTCCATTCCTGTGCAGCAGGTGGTCTGAACATGTGGAAGACATTACAGCCCTGCAGCCAGAGTGCACTCTTTCATTTTAAACCATATTGCAGTCATTACACAGACAAAATGTCTTCCAGGGTCACAGGAGCTTGTAGGGAGTGGAGTTATTGTAGGCTACTGCCATTCTTCAGTCACCCTTTCGTATTTTACTTTGCTCGTTTTAGGTTAGTATGTTTACCAGGCTGGTATTGCCTAAAAAAGGCACTACAGGGTTTTGATTATTGGTTGAGATGGTGTTCATCCCCAGAGGAGATACACCAGGCCCTACCTGGTTAAGTGGCATGGTCTGCCAATCATACCCTCCCAGTCTGACAAATACTGGACCGCTTTCAAATGACACTAAAAAGTTAGACAATTATTGAAGTCAAGGACTTTTTGCTCTTATTACGGCATCACTCTTTGATAAGGTAGAATGCCACTCAATGCTTGGCTCAAACCTGCCCTGGACACACACAGTCAGACCTCCATCATGTTTCTCTTCATATAGTCCAGGGAGGTTTACCTCAAGTCACTGACACCAGCATCAACTATGACAGAATCATACTGCTACTTGCTGCTCAAGGACTTTGGTGCATGTGCAATCTGAAAGATCCTGGCATCAGACAAGCAACTAACAATCACATGTTCCTTGCCCAGCCTGGCAAGAGGTACATTTGTACATCTTACAATGGAGTCACCTATAACATGAAAGTTTAGTTGGGTCGATGCCACTTACAGGAGCTGCATTCATGACTTTGGGACTCTAGAGACAGTCTTAAGAGCAACATACACTGCAGCTGGTAAGGAATGTCCATATTATGACACGGAGGGCTGTAGCACAGAAGTACAGTGTTACAAAACATCAGTAAGGCAAATGCATACTGGTACCAGAGTACTGACTGTGGCAAGCAGGAGAAGAGGTTCACACCAGGACTTGTCTGGCATGTACTATAGAGGAGGACTGGTCAAAAAACAGCACGACAGAAATGTTGATACCTTGACCATAAAAAAACAACACTTAAAGAGATGGCCACCACTTGTTAACACGAACAAGCAGTGGTCTGTACCTTGATTGCGCCAGACAAAAAGTTGCCAATGACAATTTTAAAAATGAAAGCCACACGGTTCGCTCAATATAAGAGAAAGAGAACTGGCTGTTCTGTGAGGATTCTTTCCTGACACTCAGCAAAACTGTGTACATTTACCACCATTAAAATTTTATCCCAGAAAGAGGATTATGCTTCCAGATTATAGTAACACTCTCCCGTTAAGAAACCATTTTACCTGGCAATGAATGTGTACCTAAGAATATCACAAAGTGTGCCCTACCACAGATGTGCACCACCTCCACTCTAACTGTCCCTTGTCCTTTACGTTTGCTCTGTACAGTGATTTCAAAGCATGCATCTTAAAACAAACAGAAGACTGAAGGTAAAGTTCACAGGTGTGCACTTAGAAATTAATCATAAAGAGCTGGTTAATAATAACCAGTGCAGGATTCGGCCTACAGGGCACCACTACCTACTGTAAACAGGTAAATGGATATGAAACAAGAAGAGTCAGGCAGTGCTTGTGTGTGTGTGTGTGTGTGTGTGTGTGTGTGTGTGTGTGTGTGTCAAGAGAGAGAAGGGGAGCAAAGGCAATCTCAAAATCTCAGATCATTGTGAAAAATGCATAGCTATGACACACCAGGAAGAAGATAACATATTTTTGTTTACCAGAGACACCGAAGAAAGGCATTAAGCAGGATAAAAAATACACACCAGGGAATAAAGTACAATTTTAAGCACATCACAAACAGACCTACACAAGAGACTGAATGCAAAGGTATAGTTGTACCATCAAAGAGATTCTGTTGCAGGAGGACGCTGGCTATAACCAGAACAGGATTTTTAAGCCACATGACGTGGTTTAAAAATGAGGCAAGCAAGAAAAAAACAAAGTTCAGATATATGGAAAATGAACCCCATTTTTGTCAGCAGAGAAAAAGAATATTCTTTTTATTCAGACGGCTGCATAGAGAAACAGTGAATCGTCAACTAGCACAACCAAAAAGTGAACAGCAAGATTTATTTTATCCTGCTAGGAAGAGGGGCAAGCTCTGCTATAGTCTAGGCAGTACAGATTAATCATGCAGACAAACAAGATGAATAACTGCAATGACAGCTAGCCTAGTGCCTGCCTCTGAACTGAAGAAAATGAGGATAAATATCTCCAGCAACCCAAGTCAGATCAACACAAATTCCAAGCTGCACACTATGAAACCATTACCATTTCACGTAACCAGACTATAGATAAAGCACGACAGAGGCAGCTTTATCTACCTTTACTTCACTTTAAATGTGTCAGATTACATCTATGTTCCCTCGTCATTTTAATAGGAGCTAGTTTTAAATGAGAGCACATTTTGTTTATCTTTGCATTTCTTGCTAGGCAAGTGGCATCAAGGGTGAAAATGCAACAAAAATGCAATGCAAAACCAGCACTGCACACAGCTAATATAAAACTGTCCAGTAATCAACGTACATAACATACGATTATGCATGGGTCACCCATCCCAAGAGACTTACTATGTGCTTGAGATATAGATGCCAAGAAATTCACTGAGAGGTGAATCTTGCCATCCATTTTGAGAACATAAGTCAATTAGGATTGACGAACCAATCATAAATCTTTGGAGTTTTATCTACTCAGTCTGCCACAAGTTTCAGTAAAAAAGAAAAAGGCAAAAATTAGTTTTGCTGGCTTTAAAGGCCATAATGCACTTAGCAAGTGCTGTCAGAAAGGAAGTGGTCTCTTAAATGTCCAGATTTTTGCCCCATGTTTTGTCTACTCCTCATAAAATTTGTTTTTCTGACACACTGAGGATTGAACTAAACAAATAATGACACTTATGTTTCAGACTTTGCACTAATCAAAAAAGCAGACAAACACAAAGAGCCTGTTACTCTAGTGACTTCTAACTTTATAAACAGAAGTCAGGGATACCATCAAAATGGACAGCAGACAGAAACAAATCTTTTATTCTGCCTCTGTTATTTGTTGGTCAGTACTGGCAGACTTTACTGCCTTGTTTAAGACCAGACCTTAACAACTTAAACGAAGGACGCTTAACATTTGTTAAGATCTGGTATCGCACCACTTCAGTGCTTTTGTCTTTCTGAACATCAGAGTGTAAGTCACGGTGCTCCTTCCACTACATTTATTTACATTTTAACCAGGTAAGTATACTGGTAGACAGATCCTTTTCCACTATGACCAAGGCCAAACAAGCATACATATATCAACAATGACTTGAGATAGTTCAAAAAGAAAACAGACATAACAGATCACCAGTACAGCAGCAATATATGACATCTGCCGTATAACTCAAAAGCCTGGATTATAATCCTGACCTCTTAACACCATCTGGAATTTGAACCACCTCCCTGTAGGTCTGCTTGGTTTAATCCAGGTACTCCAGTTTCCTTTCCTCTCCCCAAAACATGCTAAATTCCAAACTATAGCAAAAGAGGGTAAACTTTTGAAGAATTTTATGAAACTATTTGGCATGGAAGATGTGAATTCAGTACTAGGAGCTCAGAGTGAATTTACATATTCCCAAACATACAAAAACTGGTCTAGGATAGACAGAGTTTACATTTCACAGGAAAATGTGCATTTAATTGAACGTCTTGATATGCACCCGATAAACTATTTCAGATCATGTGCCAAAAACAACTAAAATAAAACAGTGTAATGAAATAAAAATGAGACATTGGCGCTTTTCCACCTATTTGTTGAAAGGAGAGGAATTTAAGGAATGGGCAGTGGAAATTATTCAGTAACTACTACAGAAGATAGAAATGTCTTCTGAAAATATGACCAGGGAGTAGAACACAAGTGGAGTTTAAAAATAAGATGGAAATAAAAGAAAGGGATACATGGTTAAGAAGTAACAATTATACTAAACAGAACATAAGGGATTACCTTAATATGCAGGAGTTTAGAAAGATTGCTGTTAAGCAACTGTTTTTTGATAACTCTAGAGCACAACAACTTTTAGCACAACTCAGACAACAAAGTAGAAAGGGCTGTCACCAAGCTGAGAGAGCCTATAACAAGGAAGGCAACAACAGATCATGTAGCGGTATTAGACATATTTTGGGGGAAAAAAAAAATATCAAGAAAAGGTACAAGTGGAAAGGTTTATGGAAGAATTAAATATGCCAAGGTTAGAGATAGATGAAGTTCACTTGCTAACAGTTAAGACAGGAAAAGATGAGATAAAATGGTAATGTAAAAACCAATCTACAAGAAAATCCCCAGAAATAGGATGATATTCCTGGAGACAAGGAGGGGAAAAACATCCTGGAAGAAAAAAAGTGGTGGTTATAATAACTAAAGAGGGTAGAGACCCAACAAACCCAACTTCATACAGGCCAATTTCAACCCTAAACCATGATTATAAAAGTGTTCAGTTTTATTACAGCTAAAAGAATGGCAAAAGCAATGCCAAAATTGAAAGATATAGGATCGCTGAGGTGTTGGAGAGGCAAACATTTGACAACATTAAAACAGAACACTGGTGATCCAGAGGGAAGCAGAACGCAAGAAAATACCACTGTTGTCAGTGGGTTATGATGCAGAGAAAGCATTTAACAGAGAAAGACGGGACTTTAGGAGCAGGGCAATGAAGTATTTGCTTCCCTCATAAAATTATAAGGTTCATTAGGACGTATAAGGGACCAGAAGTGAAAATTAAAGTGGGTGGGGTCATCTCTGATAATTTCAGCTTGAGCAGAGCAGTGTCCGCTTTCCCCTTTGTTATTTGCATTCTATTTAGAACTATGGGCAACGAAAACAAGGGACTCAGAAATTCATGGATACAACTGGTATGGTAGTCAAGAACAGCAGGCTCTACTTGCAGATAATATTAAGGACAACAGTGTTATGGAAGACCGAGACAGTTTCATATCTTTTTGGGATACTAAATTAATGCAGCTAAAATTAAGGCAATAGCGGTAAATTATGAACCCACACATGAATTGGTTCAGCAATATCCATTTTTATGTGGACAAGATAAAAATGAAGCATTTAAGACTGTGGATTAAAAATTATTCCACTGCGGTGGTGGTGCCATGGTAGCGTTGTCACCTCACAGTAAGATGGCGCCCTGTTCGATTCTCAGCTAGAGCGTCTTCTGTGTGGAGACATGCGTGAATGGGCGTACCTTCGTTGAAGGTTGTGCATCAGAGCTGGCAACTCAGCACGTAAAAATCTACTGCCAATCATTAGCAGACCGGAGTTCCGCTGTGGCGACCCCTAACCGGGAAAAGCTGAAAGATACAACAACAAATTATTCCACTGTGGCAGCCAAGGATCTGTGGGAAGAGACTAAACAAGATACAATACAAAAACTGAAACTGGAAGCTTTGTTATATGGATATAGATGGTAAAATACAAGCAGTTAAAATGTTTTTAGTCCAATCAGTTTTACACACAGGTCAGGCATATCTTTATCAACCAGAGAAGTTGTGGATAGCAATTAGAGCGCTAAAGGATTTTATCTGGAGAGACGATGGCAAGAATCAAGTGGGATAAGATGACTCTTCCAACAGAACATGGTAGACTGGGATTACCCAATCTGAAGGGGTATTTCAGAGCTATACAGTTAAGGCTCCTATACATAACACAAGCAGAAACTGATAATTCGAAAGGGATGATGATGAAATGGGGGGGGGGAGCTCAAAAAACAAGGACAGGGTGAGATTTTGTGCACAGATCTTTAAGGAGAATAAAAATCATACAGAATATTTCATTCACAGAACTAAGCATACACGGGAATGGAGAAAGTAGATTCTGCCAATAGGGATAACTGCAATTAAGGATACAGACCAGCAAGAGGGGGCTGGAATTTATTGGAGAAAACTGGCAAAGGAACCAAGATACTGGGGGCAAAAAAACTAGAAAGGAAAAGGTAATAAATTATTGATGTCTTCCCACTCTATTTGGACTACAGGTTAGAGATGGATATCGGTCCTTGAAAAGGAAGGCAGGAGTATAGGCAAAGATAAAGAAATCGGGGGTCCTAAATGAAAGATCAGAGTTATTACTAGAATCTAGAACAGAAAATGCAATTTAATAAGGAATAATTAAACAGAACATATAAAATATTGCACGACTTCTATAAGAATCAGAGGAGGTTAGAAAAGACTGAATAAGCAATTTGCAAAGAAACAATAAGGGGGATACATGTAGGTCGTCCAAGCAGCATCCAGAGAATTTTTACTCAAGCAGACAGCAACTGCTGGAGGTATAATAGGGAACAAGTGGTAACTGGGAACATATATTTTCTGGGAATGTAATAAGTTGGCAGACTTTAAGGAGTCTCTGCAGACTACCATGTCAGAGATACTGGTGAGCAAATTGGTGCAACTAAGGAAATAATTTTTCTAAGCAGTGATACAGAACCAAATTGCCTAGACATAATAAGGCCTTGCTGAAACTAATTATGGTAGCTGCCAAAGTAGCAATTACTAGAAAATGGAAATCAAAAAAGTCTAAACCAACTGTACTAGAAGTAGTGAATATAGTTAGAGATAAAACTGGAATTTGGTCTTTGAAAAAGGGTAGGAGCAAATTACATAGGAAAAATGGGAACTGGGGAAACAATACATACTGGGGAGGAATGAGGTTTAAAAGAAGTCAGGACTTAAATGAGCTATGCAACGTTTGACTGAATGACTGGGCAGATGACTAGTGATGTGTAATTATGTCAACATGGTTTGTTTTCATTTATACAAATGTAGAATTATTAAATTAGACAGAGATTTTTTTTTACACAAGAAACAATATGCTATTTTCCAATGTATGCAATTTACGCTTGCCCTTATGGCCCAATCGCTGAAGAGAGTTCAAGACTAAATTTACTTGGATGGTCGTGAAACAATGTAAAAATATAATTAATTAAATACTATTAGCAGTAAAGGAATTACGAGTCAAGAATTTTCCAGTAACAAACCTATGAGAACAGAGCTGAAGGTGTGCCTTAACTCTAAGAAATAGTAAAGCCAAACCCAATTTAGTGCACACCATCCAATCCTTTGGCATATGCAAATTTCTACACTTACATAAACTTCTGTGCCTTACCAATTGTTTCCACTCTAGCTTTCAACTACATTTCAGTCAATACAAAACAAACCAGAAAGTCAGATCAGTTATGGCCTTCCCCCTTCAAACGGATACCTTTAAGTTTTTTTTGTAAATTACTGCACAGCAGGCATAGCACTTTCATAGTTAAAATACTATTTACTGCATGCATCCCACACACCTCCATGTATGTAAGAAATTTGTAAAAATTCCCACTGTTGTAACCCCATTTTCAGTTTATCCTATTGCTGTTTAACATTCACTCTGGGGGTTGTAGGATGCACAGTACAAATGTTCCAAGACAGCTGCAGAATCTACATCAGAGGTTGACTTAAAGGACGTGCAGAACACACAAAGCAATTTGTCATGACAAGGGTAGCAGTAACTGTTTAACAAAAACTCCACCCTAACCACAAACCAGAAAAGAGAGGACACTAAGTGGGTCAAGCAGGCATTATTTCCCTTAAGGTTCCAGCTTTGTTAGCCTGTGAACATTAACCTCCATACAACAGTTCAAAATGCTACCCACCTTTTAAACTATAATAAAAAGAAACAAACATTAAAACACAAACATCCTGGGGGGGTGCAGCCCACGTCATACACTGGGCTGCTTAATTCCACATACCAGTACACCTGCAGTTAAAATATACCTAAAAAGAAACAGCAGCAGATGAATTATACTTTGGCCATTTTTAATCACCAACAGCTGCTTTATAAAGAAGGACAGTTTATACAGTTCTGTACTGCTACACATAAGGTACACTTTAAAAACACAAAACAACATTATATTAACATATTTTCCAATTAAAATGTTAAGTGCTATATGTCACAGTACCAGATAAGATTAACATTTAGAATGATCTCCACCTCCTAACCTTTTGGAAAAAAATAGAATCTGAACTAAAGAAACCAATGCTGGCCGACAGTAAACTTGTGTCAACACTGCATTTAATCTCAGACATACATTCCTACAAAAAATGCACAGTTTAAGTATGACAGTGTTGGAGTGGTACAGAAACCGCATTTCTAAAACTCAGCAGTATAACAGTTTTAAGTTGCATCATCTTTATAGCAGTCATGCTAAACTTAGATTACGTTTTTAAGTAAAAATTTTACTTCTACTGTTCAAAGTACAGCACCCATAAATCTCTTCACTTTTAAGAAAACATACTATTGAAAAATCATACACAAGGCTTTGGAAACACAAACTATGTTTAGAGGCATAACTTATTAAACATGGTCTGCTAAGGCCTTGTAACATGAGAAGTTAGGTTCATAGGTAGGTACTAGGCACCTAGCATATCTATAAACACACTTCTCAACCTCTTAGCAAAAGAAATCTGGACAATGCCTAAACTAATGGGGACCAAAGGTTCAAAATGGGGATAGACTTGAAATATTGCTCTTACAAACATGCTAGAAAGTTTTGTGCTTGCAACTAATTTTAGAAGGATATAGTGTGAAACTCAAAGGTGTATCATTTAGTTATTTCAGTACTCTGATTTGCCAGAAAACCACAAATTTTAGGAGGAATAGATGCAAACATACGAGGCAAAAATCTGGACAGTTGAGAGGTATGACTGTGGAAGCATAATACTTCTACCTACACCTGCTCTCACAAATTGCTTTTCCTGTATCCACTTATTTCATGCCTAAATATACCTTTTTAAGTTTCTCTGTCATTGTCCCAACGTTGTGTCTACAATTTCTCCCAATCAATTATCTGACTATATACTTCACTAATTAATGATATAACCCTGTTAACAGATTTCTATATTACCGTACACAATCCTAAGCTTCTTAACATATACACTTTAGTTAAGCATTAACACAGAGAAGGATAATACTGTACGGACATATTCAATCCTGCATACTTCAGTAACAAAGTTTAGCCAAATTTGTGCAGTGTGCATTAATGCAGAAGTTGTCTCAACAAGAAACCACTGTAATGAAGCTACATAGCTCAGTACAGGCATACTGGTTAACAAATGGAAATAAGCACACAAATTAATAAACAGCAACATTACAATATATTGCATACAATGAGGTAGTTAATGGGAGTACACATATGCTTAACCTAGACTTAGAAATCAACACTAAGCAATTTACCCAAACTATAGTTCACCAAAAATGCTGAACTACTTATGTCAATTGAAAAATAAAACTTTCATATAAAACGTATTACTCTGCTCAAAGCACTACAGTTATTTTTTCTTTTCCAGCTGGTATATCAACAGCCTGATTCTGTAGCCGGAGTTTTTGGTATTGTAAGATAGCTGCCAGAACAGAGCTCCACTTCCCAAAACTGTAGTGTCCCAAAACATCTCCTACGGTGCAAGTTTGAGAACACCATTGTTTTTACATCTAAAAAATAAAAGAAATTTATGTATATGATGAACCGAGGTAAACACATCGGTCAACCAGGCATCCTGAAAAAGGCACTTAAATGACCATAAACCTTAATAAATGTGATTTTTTTTTAAGTTCTACCGCATTTCACTATATAAAAATAATCTTACACCACACAGTACAAGGCTACACGCCTAAAGTCACTTAATATTTAAAAGGTTCAGTCACCCTTTCAAATTACACTCTCCACCAGTGACCACCAGCACCACACATCTTACATGGACCCCACATTTTTCACACTAAATATTAAACACAAGTATCTGCCCTTTCTTAAAGGAATACTGAAGTGGTGGACCCCTTGACTACATTTTGCTTTCTCATCACTACCATCTCTCTTAACTGCTGAGCAGAATGCTGAAATATAAACAACGTTAGCATAACCAAAACCACTTATTTGTAAATGCACATTTGGTTATAAAAATCATCAACTATATAAACACAAAAATTATAGTCAAATCTGCATAATGACGAGGAAACTATAACATACTACAGTAATACCCAATTTACAGTTCTCTGGTAAATAAGACGTGCAACTGGAATTCACAGATTGCTATTAAACCGTTTTAAAAGTCGCGGTATTATAACTAGTACGTGCGATATCTGACAGGTCACTAGATAACTGGTTATTCCAAGCCAGGCAGATAATAGGAGTGCTAGACCACACAGACGTTCATACTGAATTTATTAAATATAATAATCTGTCAATATGCATTCACTGTTCCAATGAAATGGAGCCTCTGTGTCAAGTCCTCGGTTACATAAGAATCACAAGTAGTGACAGGATATTCTTAACAGCATTTAATACGACCACCACCAACGTAGAGAGAGTGCTTAGATTATTTTCTCTCTTTTTTAAAGCCAAGATAGCATAGCCACAACATGGGGGGGGGGGGGGGGGGGGCGCAGCACACAAAGCCAAAGAAGAAACCAAAGTTAGCACTCAGTGTTTTAAAAGCGCTAGCTTTCAGTGTTTAATCAAGACAAAAGTACCCATCCGCCCCAAACACAGCCACTATGGTGGTTGTGAATGGCATTCTCCACATACCAACTTAATCCCATTCAGCAACCACTGCATGAGAGAGAAAGATCAAAGAAGTTCCAGCGTAAACGGATAGAAAGACTCAGACCAGTATCACAGGAACACAGGCAGTAGCTACTGACACCCAGCAGTTTGAAATGCAACAAGTAACTGACATAGCTCCTATTACTTCGATATTTCCCACAAGACAGCAAAGTAACAAAAATAAAGGTCAACAATCCCTCCGCTAATCATATTGCTATCAAATCATCTGCACCTCTTGAACTTTATCCCTGAGCTGCAGTAACTTTCCACTCACAAACGAAGCATCGTGCAAAATGAAAAACTACTTTCTTATCTTAACAATGCTAAACACGACAGAATAAAAGACATAAAAAGGTTCGCCACTATTTAATACGTTTTAGATACATAAAATTAAAGTAATTACAATTTACTCACCTCACATACTTCCTCTTCTATACTGCCATATTCCTTCAGCCTTGTAATAATATTGCTAAGCATAGACATAACGTCATTTCCGGTTTCCAACTGCGTTTGCTTTGCTTGCAAGTTGTTTTTTTAATGTATCTGCATATTTAAACTTGACTATCTGTTGAAGTTTAACTTTTATTTTAAAGTTAGAAACAATACGATTTTTTTTGTGTGTAAGTAGAATTTAGTTGTAATGTTAAAACGTGCAGTGTGCAATAACTTTCGTATTCGTTGTCTTAGTCAGCTGTTAAAAGTTTCACCATAGTATTACATACTTTTCGCCATAATGCAATTAGGGATGAAAGAATTCAAACAATTTGTACTGAATTGCGATACGAGGTACTCCACCTCGCTGTTCGAAGACCTAAGTAGCGTCGAGTGTTTCCAACAGTAACGTTTATTTTCCGAAGGAAGACAGGTCACACGGAGGCATCTCTCAAGTGTACTTCATTATGAGGAACGTTTCGCATTTTGGATGTTAAAAATCCATGTTCCTCGCAGTTCCACATTGAAAAGATCTGTTACACATTAATTGATGGGGGTTTCTTAACTGATATCCAAGTTGCGTCATACAGAATCGCATTAATTAAAATATTTTATAAAATATAATTTAACACGTTTAAATATTGTTTCCTAGTTGAAGTTGTTACTAATAAGCATTGTGTATGTGTCCACAATTTGCCCATCTGTTCCACATCCTGAGAGGTAGTGTTCCTCATTTCGGAATTGGAAGGTTGAGAGCTATGTACGGAGGCTAGTAAACTTAGATTTTAAGTTAGAATTTATCAGTTCTGTTGAACTTAATTGTGAGTTCGGGTTTGAACTTTTAATAATTAAATTGGTTAAGAAGACGCTAAGCACGTACAATTGTTCCTGATCCTGTAAACCGGCATGCCTTTCGCTTGCTTCTATCGGGGATCGCTAGTAACCCTAGGTGTCAACCTCATAAGAGGCCAATGTGGAACGCAGACCATAGCAATGTGTGACAGTCAAAATGTGGCACACCCTTTTTTCGCACTTAGCATTTCCATGTAGCCTTGACAAATCTGAGCAGAGTCAGGGACAACTCCAGAATTAATAAGGAACACGTAAAATATTTCTTCTGTTACCTTGAGTTATTGACAATATAAGAGAATATAGCAATAACCCACGCCTGGGTGTGGGTAATGCGGGATTTAACCACGGTTGGCGTGGTTTGATCCCGAGGGCGAAGCCCAAGGGACCAAACAAAGACAACCGTGGTTAAATCCCGTATTACCCACACCCAGAAGTGGGTTATTGCTATTATACTATGACATTATTTAAGAAAAGAAACAATTACTTTTCTTAAATAATGGCATTGTATAATGCCGCTTTGCTGCCCTTCCACAGCTGTCTGGCATCCGCGGCAATTCTGATGTACTGCACATGCCTACACAGTACATCAGAGCTGTGGCCAAAAGCAACGGAGAAAGCAAGATTTCTGTTGCTTTTTTACTGTTTCGCTATGTTAAATGGGTTTAACATAGCGAGACAGCTTTAAAATAAGCAACGGAGATCTCCGTTGCTTATTTTAAAGCTGCCTCGCTATGTTAAACCCATTTAACATAGCGAAACAGGTTTTAAAAAAAAGCAATGGAGAAAGCAAGATCTCCGTTGCTTTTTACACACTGTGTCGCTATGTTAAAGGAGTTTAACATAGCGAGACAGTGTTTTAAAAAAGACTTATACTAATGGAAAAAGTCCGGGCGACCGGACCTTTTTCCATTAGTATAAGTCGATTTACAATGTGCACGCTGGCCAATCAGCATGCACGTTTTGGAATATTAATAGGGGGTCATGGTATAATGTGAATTAATATACGTTTTCTGAAAGAACAGTACGACAAGAGCAAAAAAGCCAAAGTTAAAGCTACCAGCAGCAGTAAGTAGCTCAGCAATAGCACCATCAGTATGGAATGTTCCCTCCACGTGTATGCAGGCAAAAACTCCCCAAGTAAATACTTTTTTCATTTGCTGCCCTACTGTCTATTGGGTATCAAACTCTCTCTTGGTCAACTGGTCCACTTGTTGCCCCTCACTGGGGCAGTGCTAACCAAGAGATACAGGTAGGCAGCCACAAGGGGTGGTTCTGCTTAGCCATAACACCTGCACATGTTTTTCCATGGCCATTAGATTGTCATGCAATGGATATGTGTTGTGCATGCCACACTTCTGTGTGATGTAATTAGTTGACCATACTCCCCTCAATGCAGACAAGTACCTCCAGATGATCCCCGGTCTCCACAAGGGATTCTACTATGGAGAGTGTGCCCATGAGCACACACACTTCCCTATCCCTTGCCCAGTATAGATGCAAGCAGGCATAAGTATTATTATTCCTCTCCTCCCTATGCCAGCTTTAATCGGCACCTGAAGAGAACCCACCACATTCCCAGTCAAATGATTTAAAGCAGCCAGAAGGGCATACATTTGTCTGAAAGATTGTTAATGGACACAAATATTTCCTAGTAATATGGCATGCCTGATGCAGGTGTAACCGATGGCACATGAAGAAAACAATACTCTTGTCTCCATAAACCATGTTTGAGTGTGAGGTGTTGATAAATGGAATGAAAACAGGCCAAATCAAGGGATACTGCTGCTATAAAAATAATTAATTGTAAGACTATCTTTTCAAGATCTTTTTTTTGGGGGGGGGTATTTTCCTGGTCAACCCTCACTCTCATTACTGGATTCACTGTTTCGTTTATTGAATCATTTTTTTCTATTTGGCTACCTATATCTCACTAAAAGTCACTGTGTTCTAATGTCTTTTTGTTTAAGTTTGAAATGAATCAAATCACACGTATTCTTGACGCCCATCAGCTATTTCAGAAAATATGGTGTCTTTCAATGTCTGACAGATGACAAGTGAAAAAGGAAGTTGCTAGATTGGAAGGCATGTTTCTACTGTATTTTTGATTGACTCATATGCTGATTGGCTGTAATTGTGTTATACGATCCAATAAAAAATCACAAAGTGGAGCCATCACTGTTCAATGCGGAACAGTAGGCTAAGTCGATTGTAAATGCGGAGCATTCCGCACAATCCAGAGCACTTGGTTGCTCAGGTAGTGACCCCTCTCCTGGTCATCTTTATGTAGGACAATTGATCCTGCGGGGGTGGGGTCATGCAAAATGCCAAATATCCTGAAATTTTTGACAAAAATATGTAGTATGTTTCTTTTTATACCTGAATAAAAAAATTTGTGTATGAACATCTAAATATTATAAGAACCAACAGAAACAAAATTATACAAGAATACGTTTTTATTTTGCTAAAAAGAGAATTTGTACAGGTTATGAGCTATGTTTTGTCCTGCAAAATCTAATCTTTCTTATCTTTTCTTAAAAAACTCCCACTTTTGGCATTTGAGAGGGGTCATCACTATACTGTCCAGGTAGTAGACAAGTCATTGAGGTGCGGGTATCTTATTCAGATTGAGGCAGGGCCCAAATCCTGCATGGCATTGTCAGTTAGAATCAGAATATCAAAAAAAAAAAAAAACTGGCAGCAGCTATTGCAGATGGGACAATACCAGTGATAATATGACTACAGTGAGAAAAGCTGGTGAGAGCCTTGGTTGCAGAATTCTGCACCTGCTCCAGGTGTTGGACATCAAAATTTTGTAACCTCATATATAGATTGATTGTCCCTGATTTTGCGTCATAATTTTGATTTGTCCCTCTTAAAAAGTCTTGATTTTCTAGTAAATCACTATCAATAATGACAACATTTTCAATTTCATACTTATTCATCAGAAAATGCTTAGTGCTGCAAAATCTGTTGGTCTATTAACTTTCTTAATGACTGTTTAAAAAATCTCAACAGCTGGCTCAGTAGACACACAAAACCAGGGCAGTAAATCCAAATTTTATTGAGCGCTTTCGTGCTTGTAATACAAGCACTTCATTGGAATAAACAAAATAAAACATTCAACATTGACTTTTTCGAATTAGTCTCCAGAGCTGTGGACGAGGGTAAGGCGGTCCACACAGCCTGTCTGGACCTCGCCAAGGCCTTCGACACTATCCCCCACTCTGGAATCATAGATAAACTTACTAAGCTGGGCATAAATCCCTGCGTCACTCAATGGGTTGCCAACTGGCTTACTGACAGAACCCAGACTGTAAAAGTAGCCGACTCCAAATCCAGATCCAGACAAGTGAAAAGTGGAGTACCTCAGGGTTCAGTCCTGGGACCACTCTTGTTTGGCATCTACTTCTCTGAAGTACAGGCCAACAATGAGGGACTCTAGCTAACAAAGTTCGCAGATGACTGCAAACTGGGAGCCATTATTGAATTCCCCAAATTATGTTGATATTCTAAAAAAGGGCCTTACAGAAACAGATTACTGGTGCCAGAGCCATGGGCTCAAGCTTAATGCCAAGAAATGTATAGTTATTCCCTTTGGGAAAAAACATGTACCCATGAATTACCACATAGGTGGCAGTACACTAAACATCGAAAGTGTGATGAGAGACTTAGGGACACAGGTGGACAGTGGTCTCATTTTCGATAACCACATCATCACAACAGTCAGGAAATGCTTCTATGTGGCACACCTCATCACTAAGGGCTTTTCATCCAAAAAAAGGAAGTCATTGTCCCACTGTACTCATCCCTCATTAGACCCATTAGAGAGTATAATGCCCCGTTTGGTATGTACCTCACAAGTCATCTGCAACAGCTGGAAAGACCACAGAAATACCTCACTAAAAGAATCACAGACCTAAAGCAGATGCCATATGCTGACGTCTAAAAAAGCTATACTTTGTGGCATATTGTCTACTCAGAGGCGATCTCTGCTTAACATACAAGGCCATATCAAACCCTGAGCTGTTGGACATGCTCCACTTAAAGAAATCCCAATCCCTCAGAGCCACACACTCCAGGGATCTAAACTTTGTCATCACAATGAACAAGACATGCTGGAGGGCTAGGTTCCTGACCCAGAGACTCTGGAATAGACTGCCCATACATGTCAAGCAGAGTGCCACCTTGGCCCTCTTCAAAAGAAACCTTGATGATTGGATGGGAGATAGGAAATTCACCCCAGGGATCATGTCAGTCGCCCTGCTAGACAGGGGTCCAGAGAAGTAAATATTGCAGGAAGAAATATCCAGGAAATTATTATGGCTAGGCTTGTATAGGCCCTAGGGCCGATAGCCTAGTACCAACCTATGAACCTAATAGGAGCTTAAATATGCTACCCTTTAAATATCCCGCCAATTAGTGTACTAATGAATTAAAGGTACATATACACTTCTGTGACAGTCACTCTGAAAATATCCAAAATGTATAATACTCTAAAAATTGCTTAAAAACACTTATTAAAATACCCAATTTAGATTAAAACATAAGAAAAAACTTGAAAATAAGACCAAGAATGACTCTAAATATACATTAAATACTAAAATAGTATGTGTCAAAACTCCTAGTATATACAAAATGACTCCTAGTATATAAAATACAACTTTCTAAATGAGTTATGTAATATTTAAAACTTGATCCTGCTTTTGTCCACCATTAATTTTGGCTTTGTCCCTGATTCTTCACAAAGAAGTTAATAGTTATGAATTGGAAGAGTACAGACTACATGAGAATAAACCAGCAAGCATGCAGGGAGGTCTTTGGATGGAATCCAATTTTAAAATCTGGAGTCATAGCTCTCAGTTGTCCTTGATTTTGCCTCATATTCTTGCCCTATACCTAATACAATTATTGATTTTTTCATGAATCACGAAGGATTAGTTAGTAATGCTATATATTATAGTTTCATTTTTCTTATTCTTCAGAACACGCATGTTGATAAAAAAAAATGTTGTTCTAAGAAAATAGGAGGAATATTTAAATATTGTTTCTGAATTGGACCTTTGCCCAGCCATTATAAATGTTGACTTTGTCCCTGATTCTTGAATAAAGACATTGATAGGTATGTCTGGAGTTGTTATGAAGATGTGTACAAAGATTTCACTACAGTTGAAACTTTGTCTTTCACTGACAGTATGTTGTCAGTATACACCTCCAGCCATCTCATTTGGGACATAGAGACTCCAGTCATTTACCATTATAATGAAGAACTATGGGCAGATAATAGAACACTATAAGATTTCTGAATCCCAGTCCATGTGAGGCAGAGCCCCTCACTGACTCTGTTCAAGAGAAATCTTGACGAGTGGATGGGAGATCGTAGGTTTACCCCGGGAATCATCTCTGTGTCACTGCTGGACAGAGTCACAGCAAACTAATGGGTATAGTATTCTCATCCTAAGGGGTGGTGAAAGCCACACACACTCTGGCTAGGCTTATAAATGCCCTAGGGCAGATAGCCTAGTATGAACCTATGAACCTATAAGTGGCTTACACAATCATGGCCTTGATGGTGGGCAGGCTACGTTTAAGACAGTTTTTCTGTATCCTTCCTAGTATGACTTCCATACAGTTGTTTACAATAACATCACTCATCCTGCATTTGAGACAGGTAGCTGTATAACTGGATATCATCTGTGTAATTTTGAATATTTTTTAAAATTTTAGTCCTCTTCCTTACATGGCTTCATCCACTGGTGGCAAGTATATTGTGAAGATAATAGTCTTGTGAAACATTGCATACTAGAAATTACGAGTAACTCCATGAAAAATAAATAGTTCCAGAGATCACATTTGTTGGTGCACCATACAAAGTAAGAGGCAAACAACCTTTCCGCTGATGGGAATGTTAGAGATTAATCAGTAGCTTTCCAGATTGTGAGATATGATTTAATGGCTTGGGTTATAACAGTCTCCTTCACAACAGAAAGAAAATTCCAGTCCTTAAAGATGAACTCCTGATCTAGAAACTAACAGCACCTAGTGAATTTAGGAAAGATATTACAAGCCTAATTGGTTGTTGGTCTAGTCAATACTGGTGCTTAGACTTATCATACTCAGTATAATAAATGTAAATATACATATAATAAACATAACATTTTCCATCAAAGATGAAAAAATGCTCCCGCCAGGATATAACATGACCAAACCATCAAACATGCTGGAGGGATTGCTATCATGTTCCTTAGCCCCTTAGAAATAGCATTATACCACAAGTAACCTACATGGTTTGACTCAGAAAAAGTATAATCCATAAAAAATTAAATTCACATAAGGTAATATATATAATTGGTGTATGCATACCTCCAAATAGAAACAATATTATTACTCCTGAAAATATACTTAATTAGTTCATCGGTACCTATCAGCAGCTGTGGCTCACCTTCAGGGTCACTGCTACAGGGTAGGTCCTTTCTTGAAATAGCCACCTCACCAGCCCTGGCTTCAGGTGTGGGGTTTGTCTGGGTCTCCCCAGGCTATCAGACCCACATGCCTGTTTCCAAACCTGACTGCATGTAACTTCATGCACACAAGGTACTTCATTATCAAAATAATTCCTTATCAAGACATTTGCAGGGATATCCTCAAGCACACCTACTTGCTTGCTTCCTTTTCCACCCTCCCAGTCAAGGTGGACCTTGGCCAAAGGTATTTGGAATGGGGTTTCTCTTAAATCTCTGACTGAAGTAGACTGACCAAGCAAGTACTGCTCCACTTTAACCACTGCAGGCTTCACAATGGTTATGTCAGAGGCTGTGTCTCTCTTAGCAGTGGCCTGTCTTCCAACCACTAAGATAGTATACAACGTCCGGTGATAGTTTGGTACCCCTGTTGTCTTCAGACAACTTACCACTGGCATACTGTTATTCCCACTTGCTGGCTCCCTCATCATTTGTTCCCCACCTTGCTTCAGTAGGTGTTTGTATGCTACATGGTCCCTCTAGTTACATTTAAAACACCTAAACCTTGATCCTGGCTGTGTACCTGGACTAGTGGCTTCCTCTGTTACTGGTGGACTCTGTTGAGGTGGTTTTGGCTTTCCACCATGGGTTCCTTTATATCCATGTGCAGCACTGTGTATCCCCTTCTTCTGCACTGCTGCTCTGCTTGATAAGTAGAGATCCCTATTTCTCCCCAGCTCATCTGAAGAGTTACACTCCCAGTCTGCCAACTAGATTCTCATGTTCTCAGGCAAAGTGCTAAGGGTTTGTTTCCACACCCAAAGGTCTGCCAGCCTTTCAAACACGATGACCTGACACCCACTCACCCACCTATGAAAATAAGTGCTTATCTCAGCAATATAATCACATCATGTGTCTTGGCCAACCTCCAATCAACCCAAGGCTGTCTCGTTGCCCTGCACTGTGAGACCCTGCGTCAGTGGAGCACTAAAGTGCTTTCAGCTACACTAGTGTATGTTAGAGTTGTATTTAATCTGTCCTGTAAACTGAAGACTCTTTCCCCTTTCACTGTGCACGTGCGCAGTACTGATCCCCCCCCCATTTTTCTCTTCCTATTGTACTCCTAGGTCAATTACTTAAAACTACTTTCTCTTGGAAAAAGTTTACCTATGTACCTGCACCCCATACTTCAATTGTTTTTCTCTGTAGAAGTAGTGGTCCTTTTCACCACACTGTACTAAAGGGTCTGTATTATAAAGTCGACCGCTTACTTCATCAAATACCTAAATATTGACCCATCATCATCGAACCGCATAAACACTGAATGCCCTAAACCTTGAAATTTAAAAAGTCGAACTGTCATACTTGTCCCACCCCACCACCCGCTACATACTACCTACATAAACAAACTAAATAAACCACATACATACACTAACCAAAACCCTACTTCTAACCCTAAACTAAACCCTACTTCTAACCCTACACTAAATCTTACATATACCACCATGTATGCACTTAACTTAACCCGCACCCTAACCCTAAGATCCGTAACTATCGCACACTTACCTTAAAAAGCTAAACCCAAACAAACTAAATAATCCACACACATACACTTAACAAAACTCTACACTAAATCTAACATACATTACCATCTATGCACTTACCTTAACCTGCACACTAACCCTAGGGTATGTAACTATCACACACTTACCTATACCGCAGAAGGCCAACCATGGTGATTCAACATTTCCGCTTTTGCTCTTCTGGACGATCAATGTTCTCGTGGTTGGATGAAGACAGGTCGACGTTTAGGTGTTCGGGTAAGTAAGCTTTCGCCTTTTTAATATAGACCCGTACTAGATTAGTAGCATAGGATTTGTAGTGATTAGGAAGATACTGCACTACACTGACCTGGAACTGACTTAGATTAGGTTTTCCTGTTTTCTTTTTAGCAGCTGGCCTAGTCCAGTTTTTCTGACTCACAACTTTGTATTACTCTGTGTCTACCCCCTCCCCCACCTTGAACATGCACAACTCCCTCCCACTCCTGTTTAATTACAGAGGTATCTTCCTTTTAGTGTTCTGTCTTGACCAGTCCTGTAGATAGGTTCTGCAGTCTCGAAGACTGGGTTAGCCTAGCTCCGTTTGCCTTGTTACGCTCGGCTCACTCTGCTCCTTGCCATTTCCCACCCGCCCCCACTACCTCTACATTTATTCTAACCCCAGATAGCCTGACCATACCCTCCTCCAATCAAAGACCTTTCATACACACCCCCTATCAAATTTCTACCTTAAAAATGTACATAGTATCTACTTGCCATGCCTTCACACTCACAACCATACTTGAACCCCAAAACCACTAAGATCCAACTACTACACCCTCATAAAATACCATTAATCCTAGGATTTCTCTTCCTAATCCCACACATACCTAACAAACATCACATCATTATATACAAACACATTACTAGAAAACACATCATTCCACATAACACTTTCTCAAACAAACATATACTCATACATTTTCTTTCCTATCTCTTCTACATTATTTAAAGACAGCTTAATCCTACACATTCATAAGTCTCACATTACACAAGAAAAACATCATTTAGATCCAACACAGACATAGTGCACACAATTAAAAACATACTGTTTATCACTATAAATCTACTTATATCTGGAGACATACACCAAAACCCTGGACCACAAAACTCTCTATTCATGCATTTATAGCTCAACACTCCCCTGACATACTAACCATTACCGAGACGTGGCTACAACCTAGTACCCAAAATGAAGAATTCTCCCACCAGGATATAATATCCTAAGACTGGATAGAGTGGGCAAAAAGGGAGGTGGAGTTGCTATCCTCTACAGAAATACAATCAACATCAAACCTCTACAAACCCCTATACCTAAATTTCAAAATGCTAAAACCTTAGGTTCAACCCTTAGCATAAATGAAACAAAAACTATCATCATTCTCTGCTGTTATCTTCCCCCAGGTAATAACTCTCCCATCACTGAAGAAATGTTACAGTGGGCCACAGATAATTTCCCCCAAGAAACCATCTTACTTGGTGACCTGAACACTGATTGGTCAGTCTGTACCTCTAACAACCCCACTAACCATATTAATCTTTACAGTTTTACCCAACTTATCCAAGAACCCACTAGAATCGACAAAAAATCCCACAGTCTATTCTAGATTGGACACTAGTCCTCCTTTCTTCCTACCCCAACTGGCGTCCCTGCTTTTTAACATCATTATCAATAACCTTCACTCTGCTATTCCTGATGCCAAAATTATTCAATACACAGACGATTCTACATTAGTCTGCTCTGCCTCAAACCTCCCTGAACTACTGACTAAAACCCAAACTGCTTTTTCTTCTACTGAAAACTGGATGCAACAAAACCACCTGTCTCTAAATGCAAATAAATCTAAAATTCTACTATTCGCTCCCTCCAAGACTTTCTCTTATGACAAAAATTCATTCAAAGTCCTTAGCCATACCAACTCTCCCATTGAAGTGGTTCCCTTCGCAAAACTTCTTGGCATTACTATTGATGAACGCCAAGTTCGATATCCATATCCAACAAAATATAAAGAAAACCCACCAAAAGCTAGTTATGCTTTATAGGAACAATCTCTTTCTCTCCAACTCTACAAGACATAGTTTGGCTACTACTTACCTCCTCCCATCCCTGTTATATGGAGCCCCTCTTCTAACTAACCTGACCTCTACCAACACCTCTAAATTAGAAAACTGCTATAACAAGATCTCTAAATTAGCCACCAGATCCAAAAATGCCACCCATCACTGCCATACCCTTCATTCTCTGAACTGGCTAGAACTCACTAATTACAAAGACTACCTCCAACTTACCACAGCACACAGACTTGTATTTCACCCAAATAAATGTCCAGCTCTAACAAACATCCTCCCCCTACACCCCTAATAGACCTCTCAAATCTGAACATCAAAACCTAATTACTGTCCACAAACCTAAACGGCCTGCTGGCCAACTTCTCCTCTCTTTCTCACTAGGCAAGACATGGAATTCTTTCCCATCCACACTTAGGACAATAACTCAGAAAACCTTAAAACCCAGCTTTTCACTCACTTGTATCCAAATGGAAATGCATCTGTGTTCACCCTATCTAATTCTATCTAACAAATGCCCTAAGGAGGTGTTGCTCCTGCGTTCCTAATTTCTCTAACACCCCAATAACTATCTCTATGAGCTGACTCAAGCTCTCTGCAATTGCTTCTCAATACACTATTTTTACTTTGTAAATATTGTAAATAGCTTCTTATGTCAAATGAATGCATGTAAAGTGTTTCCTTTAAACGATTGTTATGTATAATGTTTCTACACTTCAATTGTAATGAAGGTATATTTTCAAGTGAATCTTTACAGTACAACCATTCAGATACATCAAAATTATCTTTGTCAATCAAGCCTGATACGGAATGTACATATTTATAAACTGTACTTTATGCTGTAACTTACTTACTTTCCTAACCTTACTGTTTATGTTATATGGAGCGTTTCTCCCAAGGTCTCCACTGAAAACGGGCACACTTGGGCCCGGTGGACTTCCCCGGTCACCAAACTGAAATAAATAAATAAATAAATAGTTAACTGCCCCAAGCAAAACTATCATACATGATGCCTTCCTGATGGTCTTAGTGACCATCTCCCCACCCTCCTCCTGTGGAAATGTACCAACATAGCCAAACCCATTGTTTTTAGACTAGTCAGAGATTATCATAAATTAAATATTCAAGAACTAAACAGTATTCTAAAACATAGTAACTGGAAACCACTACAAACCCTAAATCTAGACCAAGCCGTTGACTACTTCAACAATATTCTCATCAATATCCTTGACAGACTCGCACCAATTAGGAAAATAAGAGCCAAGTCAAACTATGCACCATCACTAACTAGGGAAACTAGAGCCCTTCTAAAGTCAAGGGATAAGGCTTGGAGAATTTGGAAGAAATACAATACTAGCCTAGCCAAACAAAGTTACCAACAACTTAGAAATCAGGCCAAGAGACAAGCTAAACTCGATAGACAAAATTACTTCTTCAATATCCAAAACAAACATTCAAAAGATCCCTAAAAGTTTTGGCATGCCATTAACTCTCTCCTAAAACCAAGCAAAACTACCACTCCCACTCCTAACTCCATGAATGACAACAAGGACATTGCCTCCCAATTCAATCACCACTTCACAGAATCCATCTTAACACTATCCTCCCGACTATCCAAAAACAACTCTACATATAACCCAACCAAATGCCCTGACAACATCCCATCCTTTATGCTCTCTTCCGTTCTCACCTCAACAATTAAAAGACACCTCCTAAAACTGAATTCTACCACCCTTGCCACTGACAATCTACCAGCCAACTTCCTAAAAATAGCTGCTGAATCCTTATCCTCCCCTATTTCTATTCTTATCAATCACTCCATACAAGAAGCATATGTCACACAGCTATGGAAGGTAACATACATTATTCCACTAAATAAAGGTGGAAACTCTTGTGAATACTCACATTATCGCCCCATTGCCATTCTATCCCCCTTATCTAAAATACTAGAGAAATGTATACATTCTCAGGTAACACAATTCCTAAACTCACACCATCTCCTCTCCCCCACAGCATGGCTTCCAACAACACCATAGCACAACCACCGCTCTGCTCTGTTTCACCAATCTGATCAACCAACATAGAAATAATAACTTTGTATCTGCAATATTTCTAGACCTCTCCAAAGCATTTGACATGGTTTCACATTCATTACTACTGACATCCCTATCCTTTGCCCATTCCGCTATAGCCTGGTTTAAAAGCCATCTGTCAAACAGGCAACAATCTGTTCAGTGGCAAAGTGCACTATCCCCCTTACTCCCAACTACCATAGGTGTACCACAAGGGTCCATATTAGGCCCACTTCTTTTCTCCATATTTACCAATAATCTCCATACCACCACACATCATGCTTCACTTATACAATACGCTGATGATTCAACTCTTATCTGTTCAGCTCCATCACTTCCCACCCTACAACAACTCACCCAAGAATCCTTTAGCTCTGTGGAAAGTTGGATCACTCAGATCCAACTTGTCCTAAACCCTAATAAAACCAAATTACTACTTTTCAGCCCAACAAAACCGTTTACACCCCTCTATCCTTCACTGTCTCCTCCAAAAATGGCACTATTATCTCTCCCTCCGACCATACCAAACTCCTAGATGTTGAAATTGATAAAAATCTACACTTCGACGTCCACATTTCACAAACTATCAAAAAAGTCCATAAAAATGGGAACACTATATAGGCACAGGAAATTCCTCTCAAAACAAGCACAGATTACCCTAGCCCAAACCCACCTCTTGTCTACCCTAAAGTATACTGCTCCAATTCTTACCCAGCTTAGAAAACTTGACCTTGCCAGACTTGAATCATGTTATAATAAAATCGCCAAGTTTGCAAACAACTCCACCTTTAGAACCCACCACTGCCAGGCTCTAAGGGAACTGCAATGGCTGGAACTTCCCCAGCTACTAACCTATAACCAATTAGTTATTGCCTACAATGTGGTAACACATCCAGAAAAAAAACCTGCACTAGGCCAACTTCTCACCCACTATAATACAAATTGTCTTCTCCAATCCTCCAACAAACCCCTCCTCCGTATCTCTAGGGCTAAGCAATACTGCAGGAAAAGCACTGTTCTCCCACTCCACAGCTAGAACCTGGAATAATCTCCCTCCTGCTCTGATTTCTGCCCCTACCTCTTTTCACTTTAAAAACTCACTTAGAACACACTTAAAGAATAAGTGGCCATGCCCATGTATTACATAAGTCCTCAAATTATTCCACTTACATACCTCACTTCCTAATATACCTACTGTAATATATATTACAGTCTAGGTCTTCTCCTAATGCTGACTGAATTTGTATCAACCAGGAATCACAAAATGAACCAGAATGAAACTGTACAAGCAAAAACACCATTGCAGGCTCCAAACCTTCTTTAATGATGCAGGATATATAAAAATAACTGTTAAAATGCCACAAGTACAATAAATACAAATAAAGGTAAGTGCTTTCACTTAGGTCAATCCTAAGCTTCATTAGAACATGGAATAAAATCAATTAGCCATTTTTATACAAATTCAAAAATTATCAGCCAATAGTACCATCTCATACATAATTAATTAGATTAATTCCCTTAACATTATTTAAAGCAATAGAATATATGCTGTAGTTAGTCCTAAATTTTTAAAACCTGTAACAAATAAAAAATGAATGCACTTAGTCCTTGCCCTTCTAAAGTTTAGCTGCCCTTAGTTTAAGGACACTGTTAATGCTTACATGGTCAATAAGACCCATTTTTTACATGAATCCAGCCTAAGCTGCCAGTAAAGTTTTTTGTATTCTAAGCGGGCTTCCCATAACCCACCCCTTATATCTGGTTTCACTTGTTCAAGTACAGAAAACTTGAAATCACAATTCATACAATGTTTCTTGTGTCTAAATAAAGCATTTGTGTCTTTTTTCTGGGAAATCTCATATAAATGTTCATATATTCAACGTCTGTTCAATGGTCTCTCTGTTATGCCTACATAAAAGCTAAGACATATTTGACAAATATTAATGTACACAACCCTCTTGCTGTTACAATTGAAGTGTTCTTTAAATTTCCTTTTGAATTTTCTAGATGGAATACTAATACTTTCCTGTTCTAGAATATTAATACATTGTTGACAAAAAAAAAAATTTCTTTTGGGGTCTACCTGTGCTTTTATCACTGCCACAATTTTCCAGCATTTCCTTTAAATTCATATCTCTCCTTTTGACGAATATCAGTGCTGCTGGAATAATTTTACTGGTTTCACTGTTTGTAACCAATAATTTCCAGTATTTTCTAATAATCTCAATTTCATTAGAATGAAACGTATGTGTATAAATAAATTCCACCTCATAATTAGACCCATTGTTGTCCAAATTATGATTACTCTGTACTAAATTTTCCCCAAAATTGGGTCATAGTTCCCCTTCCTCCTTTGGTTCACTTCCTTCATTAATTGGTTAACCAAGTTTTCAGGGTACTCTCTCTCTATAAAGAATCCCTTCATCATGTTCATTTCCTCCAGGAAAACCCAATCCTCAATGCACATCCTTGATGCCCTAATTAATTGGCCCTTAATTTTTCAGAGAGTGACAGAAGAGTGGTTGAAATGTTGAGAAGTAGAGATTGTAGAGTAATGAAACTTGATAAAGGGGGTGTAGTACTAATGGATGCCACTGACTACAAGACCAGTATGCTGGAAATTTTAAATGATGAATGCAAATGCAGTATAGTCTCTAGAAATTATATCTTTATTGCCTATTCTAAAGTGGATTATTTTATTAATTATCATTTTTTTCAGGGCACTATAGACAAAGACTTGTTAGATTATTTAACAGTAATTAGGCCTAAGATCCTGGTGGTATTTGGAATTCCAAAAACACATACAAATGTATAGAAGCCACTTTTTAGACAAATAATGGCAGGAGCGGGCTCCAAATTGGACGTAAAGGGGGGTTCAACATATCTTTGTGGATCTTTGGAAGACCCCTGAAAGTGGGTATTAATGGTTTCTCAACCAAGAAGTACCTATATAGATCTATATCAATAACATTTGTTAACATAAAATCATATAGATTGCTATGTACATTTTTAATTATCTTGTCCAAATGATTACCAGTAAGTAGACTACAAGTTGTTTCATCAGCCAATAATAACTCCATTTTGTTCATATAAGCCTCTGTGTCCATAACAACGATGGCACCGCCCTTGTCAGCTTGGCTAATTATGATGTTTACATTGTTTTGTAAATCCAAAAGTGCATGTCTTTCATCATTATTCATATTATAATAGTCAGGTTTCAAATCATGTCTAGCATATAGCTCTAATAAATCATGTTCACAAGCACGCTCAAATGTTTCTAAAACAGGGTTAGATGGTGGTAACAAAGTAGAAGGTTTCTTAAAAACATCAATATTAGATACATCTCTAGTGTCACCAAATAACAGTTTGAGAGCAATGTTCCTGGTAAAAAGTTTAATATCCAAGATAATATCAGTAACATTAGAGAAACTCGATGGTATAAAATTTAATCCCTTGTTTAGAATGCTTAGTTCAAATTCAGTTAATTCATACCTGGAGATATTGTAAATTAAGTTCTGTGAACAGGTCTCAGAGCCCTTTTCTGCTGTTCGTATGTCTCCTCCGTGTTTTTTCTTTTCCGCATTTGGTTGTGTGGAGACCATGCCCGTCTCTCGTACTGCTGAAAAGGGAGTGGAAAGGCAAGGGAACCATTGAATCCAAGTGTAGCTGAAGGGTTTCCTCCTAGGGATGCCAAAGCCGGAGATTGAGCGGTTGTCTTCGGACGTACATCCTGATCAGGAATAATATCTGATGAGTTAGCAGTTGGCGTAGAAGGTAGCGCAACAATCCATCATCTTGTATGGAATGCACTATCGCCTTTGTTGTAATCTGTTTCGTAAAGCGACTCGCTGCCTTAGAGTTCTCTACTACAGAGGACTCACGTTGAATTGAATTTGACGCATTTGATTCATTGGTTAATCTTGTCGATGGCGTCATAGAAGAATTAGTAGACTGATGGAAAGGCATGCCCTTCACATCGTGAGCGTGAATATTAGAATTCAAAGTCTTAGGATCTCTATGGGACCTGTCTCTCGGCCAAGAGAAGACATTCCCATTTTGAAAGTCTAAATAATCACGTTCAAGTTTTCTTTTTTTGTCTTGGAGCAACTTGTTGTCAAGCAACTGTGTCATATTTTTCAAATCACTATGGATGACATTAAGCTCCGTGAAATCAAGCATGTGTTTAAGTTCTTGTTCGATTTCCTCTATTTCACCTGTTAGTGTCAACTCTATCAGATTATATTGTTCAATAAGTAGCTTTATATAACTAAAGCTAGTATCTAAGTTTAATCGCTGCCACTTTGATAGCAACTCAGGATGGGTATTACCAAATGTGGGCATCTTTAGTATCCGTAGACCTATCGGGACTAATCGGAAGCTCAAACAAGCTTCCATGTGTTGCTTTTGCCATTGGATAGTCTTTAATTTCTGAATTTTGTTTTCCAACCTTCTGGTAATTAGAATTACGTTCATATCACGTTTAATATTAATGTCACCATCTTTAGAATTCAAAAAATCCTTGGATGTTAACTTAAGCAACGGGTTAGAGGCCATAGTCCATAATCCATTCAGAGAAAAAAACTCTTCTTGATTACGTTTCTCTGTTTGCTGAAATAATTCATTTGTAACATGAATTGCTTCTTCTACCATGACTTAGTGGCTTGGTAACAAGCGACAAAGTTCAAACATAAAATAAACCAGCCACTAAGCAAAGTATCCACTTACTAAGTGATGCGAATGGAGGTAAAAAACAAGTGATACACCAACAGCAGAAGAAGATAAACGTAAACCTCAGTATTCACTTCACGGTTTATTCACAATACAGGATCCAAAAGTAAGCGCTTTCACGTTGGTCTACAACGCTTCCTCAGACTTCAATGTTTAGTTGAATATCCATAACATTTAAATAGGGTTCATTGTTAACAGTTAATTGAATAATTGAATATTCAGCAATAGAAGTCATTAAGCCACTTTTAAAATGCATTTTAAAAAACATTTATAAAATACATGCATTGAAAATAAACAAAACATATACAAAATATATATATATAAAAAATGTATATATATGAACTTGTTTAAAGTGTATGTGAAAATTACTAATTGTTTTTAAACTATAAAATGATTATGAACTTTAAATATTTATTTATTTAATTAAAAACAAGAATATTAAATATTAAACATAAAATAACAGTATTTACAGCCCACCAAGGATATGGTTTGAATGACAAAGTGTCACTCAAACCATTCTTGGCATCTAGACCATATAGACATTAGTTTGGACACTTAAGCTATATTTTTATATGCCTAAACATTTTTATATGCTTAAACATATATATATATATATATATATATATATATATATATATATATATACATATATTTTTTAAAAGTATAGAACAAAATACTGTTATTTTATGTTTAATATTTAATATTCTTGTTTTTAATTAAATAAATAAATAAATATTTAAAGTTCATAATCATTTTCTAGTTTAAAAACAATTAGTAATTTTCATATACACTTTAAACAAGTTCATATATATACATTTTTAT
>NC_056743.1:169905195-169957695 GCF_019279795.1 Protopterus annectens | reverse complement strand
AACAACAGCAACATCCACAAACATGTGTCATCATGGAGGCCGGAGCCACCCAGCATGTTGAAATGGAGCGTGCAGGTAACATACCATATCAGTAGTTGACTGTTCTCTGTACTGGTAGTTTATGCGTGTGTGAGATGTGTACTGTTTGTGTAGCTGTTAACCTGCCTATTCTTCTGCATGATTGATATTCTGAGCATAATCTGTACACCTGTGAAAGCCACCTGTTGTACTACTGTACTTTATCATACTCACAGTATCAATGGCACAGTTGTGGCCACTGGCAGTCACTCTCATATTTTTGCAGGTCCCCCTGGAGTGACAGCAAGGCAGCCAATCCATACCGGTGAGTGTGTAATAACAATACTATTGCTAATGACATGTGCATGTCATATGGAGGTGTAGTCTGTGCACATGTAACACACCTACGCATAGTGCATGCTGTGCATGTTTTCTGTGAGACTATGCATATCCCATTATTCTCAATAGCTGCCTCACTCACAAGCAATACACACAGCATGACACACGTATGGCAACACAGTATTGGACATTGTATAGGCATACCTGATACACATGTACACAACACACTCATGTTTGGTATACACACTACACCTTAGCCTGCTACACATGTCCAATTATGACACCTGCTGTATGGCCACCCTTCAGTATCCCACTTATCATCTACGCAGCACACATAATATACCTGAGGGGTGGAGGCCTATCATGTCTTTGTGCGACAGTCTTGAACAAATAATACATTCATGTTAGGCAGTGATCACTATTGGCCACCTTACAAACCCATGTAACAAGTGGCTGTGTAATTGTGGATGTAGTCATGTTACTGCACATCAGGTACAGCATGCTAGCTGCCTGTCTGGCACACATTATTATTGTTGACTGACCACAAGAAGCATGTTGATCATGGCTCACGTTACTACACCACATCCAGTTCCGCCGACCACAAAGGTACACATAGCAGTCATTGCGTAGCACCGTCATGTATTTTGTGTGTGTGTGTGTGTGTGTGTGTGTGTGTGTGTGTGTGTGTGTGTGTGTGTGTGTGTGTGTGTGTGTGTGCGTGTGCAAATATATGCACCTACAGCTTGTAACACTTGCACAACATTGTTATGTCCTTGTACACATTGTGTCCCAGGGTGGAGACAATCACTGAACAACTACACACAAGCATCAAGTACACATATACTGTTATTAACAAGGGCTGTCTACACTTGCACTGCATATTCCTGTGCAACACATATTCTGCATGCTGACACGTGTGCAGTGATGTTTTTCCTTGTGATACTGTCACCCACCCTAAAACAGTATTGTGTATGTGATGGATTGAAGGTGTGTCTGTGTTTGTATCTGCTGTACTGAGGAGTGTGCATGTGCACCTGTGTGCATGTGTGCATGTGCGCCTGTGTGCATGTGCGCAAGTGTGCATGGGCACCTCTGTGCATGTGTGCATGTGTGCTAATATCATGTACACATTTGTAAACTGTGTTTCCTATCTTCCCCTCACAGGTTCTGATGTTGCTCTGGTGGAGTGCAGCAGGGAACCTGAAGCCACTGCTGGGGATAGTGATTATGATGGTACATGTGTAATGGCACAGGGAGGTGTGACAGGGTCTGTCATTGGTCAGCCAATTGACACTACACAGCAGTCAACCCCATCAATGTGCACAGTCATCCTGCCGATACATCCATTGTCACCAATGTCCTTAGCTGAGGGACAGCATACAGTGGGCATTGACCAGGGTAGTGTGGTATCATTGGCACATGCATCCCCTCACAGCAGCCATGGCCAGATTCCTGACATGGTACCACACAGGCAGATGTCTAGGGGTTCTCGTGGGAGCATCCATGGTTGTACTGCCCCTGTCAGACGTGCCCACAGAGGTCTTTTAACCTCAGCTATGTTCCGGGCTGTAATGCAGGCACAGGCACGTATGGAATGGTACACCAGGCAGGGTCTGAGGTTTTTCAGTACAAAAAACTCTAGTTCCTAGGATTTATGGACTCCCTAAAATCCATAAACATCACACGGTTCCTCCTTTACGCCCCATCGTATCAAGAGCAGGATGGTGCACTGAGCCCCTATCTATTTATGTAGAATGCATTTTACATGAGTTCTTGGATAGTTGTTATACAGTTCTTAGAAACACAAAAATGTTTTTACAGTGGTTGCAAAATAGAATGGAAACAATTGATAATGATGAAGAATTTGTATTCCTTACCATGGACATTGAATCTCTTTTTACTAGTATTCCAAATGTTTGGGGTATTGATAGAATAAGAGAATTCCTCGATATGAATAAGAAGCTGACTACTAATAAGATTATGCTAGTCTGTGCACTATTGGAGATTATACTTGAAAATAACATTGTAACTTTTCAGGATCAATTTTTTCTAAAGAAGATTGGCGTGGCTATGGGCACTTCGTGTGCAAATAGCTACGCCAATCTGTCACAAGTACGATGAGAAGAACAATATGTTTTGTCAGATGTTAACCCATTTTTTGGCTACATTCTCTGGTACGTCCGTTTCCTGGATGATGTTTTTGTCTTGTGGAAAGGGCATGGTGAAAATATCAGTAATTTCATTGATTACCTGCATGGTACTACAGACATTTTGAAGTTTACTTTTACTTTCTCTGATGCATGTGTTTATTTCTTGGATGTGAGTGTCACCCTTACTGATTTAAAGCAGATAAGAACCAGTATTTATCACAAACCCACAAGAACCAATGCCTGTCTTCACAGGTCAAGCATGCACCCGAGACACATACCTAGAAATGTCCTCAACGGACAAGCCTATAGAACCCTACGCCTACATAATAATGATAAAGAGGCAGTAGTTGCTTTAAATAAGTTACAAGATGAATTTCAAACAAGAGGCTATTCTAGCTCAGAAATCACTAGAGTGATAGCAGATGCATGGAAATTGAGATCTACAAGATGTAAACCATGCATGAGCTCTTATAGTGCTGATACAAGTATACCTTATGATACAAGTATTGATAGAAATAAGTTTAGAATAGTGTTTAGATTTGCAAGTGACATCAATAAGTATACAGAAATTATTAAAAAGAATTGGCACTTATTACATGAAATATCAGGTCTGGTTTCCACAGTTGCTGACACCCCAAACTTCAGTTTTAGAAATAATGTGTCTTTAAAGCAGCAGCTCTGTAATAGACAACATCAGTCTTTTAGAAAAAAATCTCTCAAACAGACAGGGCACCTTCCCGTGCAGGAATTGTGCTGCTTGTCAGCATGTCTACACTAAAAATGAGTACATTCATCCTGTGAAATGTTTTAAACTTTATACGAAGAATTACTATGATTGTAAAAGTGTCAATGTTGTTTATTTTTGTTTTTGCCAAGCATGCCATGCCTATTATGTAGGCAAAACAAATAGGAGTTTTAAAGAAAGAATGTTAGAACATATAAGGGACATACAGAACCAGAAGCAATCAAATGCTCTAGCTAATCATGTCCTGAATACAGACAGTAGTCATTGTTTTAAATTTTTAATCTTACAACAAATAGTAAGGACAAACAGAGGTGGTGATGTAGAAAACCACACTGAAGAATTAGAACAACAATTGATCACTAAATTACAAGCAGATAGATATCCTGGTTTGAATGGCTGCACCTCATTAGTTCCTTACCTTAAGGCAAGGTGCCTTAAACACTAAATAGGAGTTTTTTTTATATATTTTTTATTGCACTATTATGGTTATATGTGCACAAAAATGTGTGTGTATATGTATATATATATATATATATATATATATATATATATATATATATATATATTTTTTTTTTTTAATAACCATCAGGGATGACATTCCCCCTTTTTTTAAATATTATTGTGTGTAAATACACATCTTTCTATATATTTTATGCATTTTTCTTATGGATATCGATATATGTTCTTGTGTTAGTGGAGTAATATCTCTTTAAATTGTGATGTCATACTAATTGTCCTAGTATTTAACCAAGCATCAGTTGTAGTGATGTCTAGATTAAGTTGTGAAAGCGCATACCGTTTGTCTTTTGCAATAAAGTACAGTGACTGATTTCCAATGTGTAACTTTGGTGCCTTAATTTACTTTTGCTGTTGTTGTGTGTTTTGGGCACCTCAGTGTACCTGCAGCCATTTGGTTTTTGCATCTTCAGGGTCTGAGGGAGCTTAGAGCACATCACACCGCTATGAATGACACTATGCGTGACATTGCGTCTGCTGTCCGTAACATCAACGAGGTCATTGATAGATGTTGGGGGGACACATTAGATCTCTTCCACAACTACATGTCCAGTAGCCAGGACAGTGCAGGATGGTTGAGGTGTCGACGTGGATGTATGCCAGCAACATTATCAGCTGGCAGTTGTCGCGGACGACAACAAACCCGCAGTCGCTCCCATAGTGCCAGTACCAGCCCCAGCAATGCTGGGTCTGTGCTGTCATTTGACCGTCCGAGAAGACCACATGCACATGGCTCTGGGCAGTCCCAGCAGGGACATGTGTCCAGTCAACAACCCACTGCTTCTGATGACAGTACCCAGTCTGGCTTAGTACCTGATACTGTCCGTAGCACCCCTGCCAGGCACAGGTACCGTGTCCATGGCCAGAGACAGTGATCTGTATGACCTGGCAGGTACAGTCTGTGGCTGTCCACAAACACCTGTATATGGAAGCCACGTGGTGGAACTGTGTGCATGCATACACACACACAAAATGCTAACACCTAGGGCTAACACATACACACACACATATTGCAGCAACATTGCCCCATGTTGTACTGTTGTCCCTCACTAACACACACACACACACACACACACACACACACACACACACACACACACATACATGTCAATTGGATGTGTCAATGGCAGACTCTGGCAAACCAAGTACACACCCTGTGCATATGATGAAACCTTGCCACCTCCTGCCATCTGTAACACTGATGCAGGAACAGGGTAGCATGGTGCTGATGCACAGGGTGACTACATAGCACTGTAGTAATATTATCATGTTGTTAACAGTACAGTGTAATGATATTGTTGTGGGTATATTCGAGCATGCATGATGCATTACCTATGTTTGTCATTGCAGTTTTGTATACACCAGTGTTAATTCCCAAAGTGTACTGTCTGCACATGTGCCACATGGCTGTTGTGTGTACCTGTGCCTGCATGTGTTGGGGTGTGGACAGTACATGTGTGATGTTTGCAGCACTGAGTTGCAGGTGTACATTTGTGAACATGGTTAGCATGGAACATGACATGGTTTGACAGTATGCTGTGGGTGATACGGTTTCCAAATGTCAATGGTCTGCATTCTGGTAGTATACACAGCTTACATAGCCTGACATTCAGTGGTCATTACATGGTGTCTCCTCAACTGATACACAGATGTAGGAACCTGTTGTCAGGTTGATATCCCTGCAGTACTACACTATACCAGTAGCCATTCTTACTGAGCCCCACACATCCCTGGTAACAATACTCTTTGGCATATAGCAGTCTCAAGTACATGCCAACACACTACGGATATGTCCATCCACGACTGCAAATACATACAGTGACCTACAATGCATTCTACACATGACACACCTAACCACCACAAGTGTATCATACGGACAGATACCTGTTGTCCAAGCCATGCTGTATTGCTGTAATGCAACTGTGGCATTGGCATCGGCATGTAGTTAACATAGTATTCCAACAGTACCATGTAGGTGGTAGCACCCATCATGTAGAATGGGTAATGGTGTGTACATGTGGACAAGTGTTATCTTGTCTTTCCTGTGATATTCACATTTCCAAAGGTATTCTGCAGTCCCTCGGTGTATCACCTAAGCAAGAAGGTGTCTGTATGCATATCAGCAACAGTTGCCATACACCTACACTGGGTGTCCATCACTCACAGACTTTGCTGTGTTTTAACATGTCTGACATATACTCCAGACATGAACCCTCACCCACATTAATCTATCAAAGCTTTCATGGGTGTGTGTCACATAGTTGGCCTAGGACACAGATCACTGCAGTAGCCTGCATTGTCACCAACATACATGTATGGCCTAAGGTCTGGTAAGCTGCGGCACATGCTGGCAAAGGTAACAACTGTATTCATATGGGGCAGGCTTCACACATAGGAACTATTAAAGGTCACAGGTACATATCTGTATGTGGCACACACATACCTGATGTGTGCATTGAAATTACTGTTATAATAATATGTCATACAATAATAAAAGCAAAACACACAACACATTGACAAACTGTGTGATAAACGCACACATGGCATTTGTAGGATTCAAACCCCTACCTGACTATGTTATGAAACTTGAGAGAGATGCATTAGCACAGCACGCTATTTACATTACTGGATGATTTATAATCCTAGCCAGAGTGTGTTTGGCTTTCAACACACATTTTAAGTGGAGTTTGCCATGACATTTTGCAAGGTTATTATACTGTGCCTCTGTCTAACAGTGACATAGAAGTGATACCCAGGGTAAACCTACAATCTCCCATCCACTCATCAAGATTCCTCTTGAAGAGAGTCAATGAGGGACTCTAGCCAACCTGGAGTGGGGGTTTACTCAAGAGTGGGGGGAGCCTCTGGGTTATGAATATGTCACTCCAGCATGTCCTATTTATTTCAGTCCTGAGGTTCAGGTCTCTTGTGCGCATAGCTTGATGGGATTCTGATTTTCCGCGGTGCAGCATGTCCATTGATTCCAGGTTGGACATGGCTTTATACATCAGACACAGATTGCCTCTGGGCAGGCAGTATGCCACTGAGTGGAGCTGCAGTTTCTTTAACCGGGCAGTGAATGACATGTGTTTGAGTCCTTTGATCCTCTTGGTGAGGTACTTTTGTGGTCTTTCCAGCTGCTGCAGGTGTCTGATAAGGTACATCCCACAAGGGGCATTGTACTCAATTATGTGCCTGATGAGGGATGAGTTAAGAGGCACGATGACCTCCCCTGGTGTAGATGTTAATACCTTCATGATTAGCTGAGCTATATGAAATGTTTTTCTAAACACTTTGGCCACATGGTTATCGAATGAGAGATTGCTATCAGCTTGGGTCCCCAGGTCCCTTATCACTTCTTCCATACTTAATGGGTTACCACCTATGTGGTAATTTGTGGGCACTTAGTTTTTGACAAAGGGGAGGACTATACACTGTTTTGCATTTAGCTTGAGGACATGGCTCTGGCACCAGTTGTCTGTTTCTATGAGGCCCTTTTGTAGGATGCTTGTGTCAGCTGGAGGGTTGATTATGCCGCCCAGTTTGCAGTCATCTGCAAACTTGTTCACCAACAGTCCTTCTGTGTTGGCCTGTACCTCTGAGAAATATATACCAAACAAGGGAGGTCCCAGGACTGAGCCTTGTGGGATGCCACTTGTAGCTGGTTTGGGGTCTGACATGGCTCCAGTATTTCTGACCATGTGGGTTCTGTCCTTGAGCCAGTTTGCAACCCATCTAGTGACATAGGGGTTTATATTGAAGCTGGTGATCTTATCTATGATGACCAAGTGGGGTACTATATGGAAGGCTTTTGCGAGGTCCAGGTAGGCTGTGTGGACCACCTTCCCCTTGTCAATGGCCTTGGTGACTGTTTCAAATGACTCAACCAGGTTTAAGAGGCAGGATCTGCCCTTAACAAAGCCAAACTGGGTAGGATCCAGTGTCTGTAGGTCTCCAATATGTTTATTTCTGAGGTCCATGATGATCGTTTCCATAGCTTTGCAGACCAAGCTAGTCAGGCTTCTGGGGCGATAGTTTGCAGTATCCATTGAGGCACCACCTTTGTGGAGAGAGACCACTGTTGCTGTACACTGCTCTTTGGGTACATACCCTGTGGTAAGGCTGAGATTGAACAGTGGTTTTATGTTGTGTTCAGTTCTTCTTGGGGTTCGTGTTGGACACAGCCCAGGACACCATCTGGTCCCATTGATGCTGTGTGTTTTGATTTGGAGAGGCTGGCTGTTACCCGAGCATCTGCAATATCAGGGGGCCAGCACTCTGCTGGGATAGATATTTGCCCTTTTGGTGGGGGGGGGAGTTTGCACTGAACCTGTCAGCTCAGATGTTGGCAATGTCTGTGGGTTTGGTGTATTGTTTGTCATTTTGGACTACTTCTGAGCATATCTGGGGATTCCCACACAGGTTCCTACCATAAGTAAAGAATGCCTTGTGATTATCCTTGGTGTTCTGTACAATTTTTATCTCAAAGATGGCCTTAGATGATCTTATGTGTGGCCGTAGTTTTTCAATAATACTGATCAGAGATGCCTTCCCTTTTTGGGATTTTTGTCTATCATATAGTAGCTTCCTCCTTGTATTGTATGGTTTGTTTATGGCTGGGGTCCACCGGACAGGATGTCTGGCTTTGGAGGATTGGGTCTTGGTTTTATTTGGGATTGCATGATCCATGCATTCCTGAAGGTGTTCATAGAATGCGTTTATAAAGGGTTATAAGGTCTGGGCCATATTTTCCACAGGCACAGGGGCTGTGAAGGATTCCACCTCAGTTTTGAGGAGTGTGACATTTGCTTTAGTGACTAATTTTCACTGTGTTTTTCTGGCCATGGGCTGGGATCAGGATGTGAATATCCAGTGAGATTACTCTCTGGTCTGATCTTACCAGTGAGGGATACACTTCTGGTCTTGGGCATAGAATCCCCATGTTGGTGATGATCAGGTCCAGTATGTTTTCTCCTGTTGTGGGAGAGGTAGCAAGTTGTTCCATAGCATTTTGGTTTATAAATTCTGGGAACCTTTGGGCTAGGGTGTTGGGGCTAGGGTAATGCTCCCAGTCTATGTTTGGGTAGTTGAAGTCGCCCAATATAATGGTGTTTGGGGAGACCTTCATATTTTCATGTGTTCTCCAGTCAGCCAAGTGTGGTTCCTGGGTTTAGGAGGGTGGTCTATAGCAGGCTATGAACTGGAAGGTGGTTTTAGCCACTGTTAGTTGCACATGGATAGTCTCTGATGCTTCATGCTGTGCCACCAACTTGCGGGTGTGGGTATCTTTGAAAAATATTGATACTCACCCTCCTTTTGTAGTTTGTTCCATGTTTTGCAGCTGTAAAGCATGGTATGAGGTGTAACCTGTTACGGCTAGGGTGCTCTTGGGAACCTTGAACCAGGTTTCTGTTACTGCACAGATATCAACATTCTCCATGCTGAGGAGAGTTTGGTGTGCATGCATCTTGCAGTTTAGACTTCTGGCATTGAGTAGCATTACTTATAGTTTCTTATCCCTTGTGATACCTATGGAGGTGAGTTTGTGTTTTGAGCCTTACCTAAAAAAGGCACTATGGGGGTGACAAGAGCCTTTGGCAATATCCAAAAGGCCACAGGTGATAGGTGAAACCCATCCCTAGTGAAGCATCATGTCTTGTTGAGCATGTCATCCCAGGCTGACAGGCATTGTATCCCCTTTCACTGACACCAATACTTAAGCCAATTGTTGTAATTGATCATCTTGTCTTCATATTGTGGCCTCATGTTTGGTGAGGGTAGGATGATACTCAAGGTCATCAAGTTTGCATATACTACATGGTGGTAAATGCTGTTTAGCACTACCTTACATTGCTTAACACATGGCAATCATGCCTCAGGTGGTGCTGCAGGGCTGCCTATGTCTGATGCACATACTGCACTCCCTATACATGTTTAGAAACAGGTAGTGTCAAGTTAGGCATCCCTTTTACTATATGTGCGAGTCAGAGAGAGGTATCATTTCCAGGGTTCCTACTGAGCCAGTGTATGTGCTATGCGTTGCCTCTTTGCCAAGGCCAAGGCATACTGGGCACACCTCCTTCTGCCTACTGGGGCAGGCTCAGGTTGTTCCTCCTTCGAGTCACGCTCTGCCTGTGATGGCCTTGGCACTGGTGGGGGGCTGTTTGGCCCAGGCCTATGCTGGTCCTGCTGCAGCTGTTTTCGCAGAATCATATTATGTAGCATAGCACATACCATGACAATTTGGGTACATGTAGTTGGTGAGTATTGCAAGGCTCCACCAGATGTGTCCAGGCACCGGAACCGTGACTTGAGCAACCCAAACACACGCTCGATTACATTTCATGTTTGTGCGTGTGCCTCATTACGGCATTCCTGTTCAGGTGTGTGTGTGCATTTCTGATGGGTGTCATCAGCCAAGGCTCCAGTGCATAGCCAGCATCCCCCACTAAGTGACCATGTGGGATGTCCCCATTGGCAAATGTCTGGTACAGCTCCGTCAGATGCCACATATGGGAATCATGGTAGCTTCCAGGGCAGCCAGCACACACATTTACTATTATGCCCTGGGCATCACACACAACCTGGCAGTTGATGGAGGGGAAGCCCTTGCAGTTAATGTAGGCCCTACCCCGCTCACCGGCTGGTGCTTTGATGCGTATATGCGTGCAGTCTATTGCACCCACTACCTCAGGGTATTCTGCTATTTGCTGGAAGAGATGCATATTGCTGGCCAATACCTCATGGAAATTGGGGAAATATACATGATCACAGACATGTGCTGACATGGCATCCAGGAACTGGTGCAGTACCCTGGATGCTGATGCCTGTGATATCCCCATTATATTACCAGTTGGTCTCTGAAAGGTACCTGTTGCTAGTATTCTTAGGCCAACACATACCTTGGTTTCCACTGGGATGGGTTCCCCTCTGTTGGTTCTGTGTGTGAGGCGTGGCCTGTACAGCTCAACAATTTGCTGCAGGAGGTCTCTGTCCACTCTATAGCGCTCCACTATCTCCAGCTCATGTAACCCCTGGTAGGTGACCCTGGGCCTGTACAATCTTCTCCGTCTCCTCACTGTGGGTTGTTCGGCAGCATTTGCATTGTCACCATCCTCAGCATGTTGGATATGTCGCCTTATAACAGCAATGGCAGCCCCTAGCATTTTTTGTCTGAGTGTAGCTTTTTCAGTTTTCACTTCTAGTAGCTTACTCCAGTGTTGCAGTGTCTCTTGAGAGAAACAAACTGCACTGTTGCTTGCAGAGTTTTAAGTGCTGGGCTGGGCTAGTGTTCTGCCTGTGTAATTGCCTGATTCTGATTGTTTGCACCTGCTAGCTCTACTAGTATTCCCTGGTAGCTTTGTACTATTTGTTGTGCTTCCTTTTTCCTTTCTGTTTCCTCGGGGGAGCGACGCGCATACAAGCGGAAACATACTCACAGCAGCTCACACGCGCGCACACATGCTTAGACGGACTAAAACTTGCTTATTCGGGTTAAAACACGCGCACACCAGCACAAACACGGTTACAGGTCTTCCAACAGCCTTATACATGCTTACTCCAGCTTAAACATGTGCACTCACGCTTCCACGCGCGCACTCTATCTTACTCGAGTTTACAGGCGCGCACACACACGCATACCCGCTCAGCAAGAAACTTTGGTGTTATCCACAGTATACACCTTCCATTTCTTGGCTTTCCCTGGCCTACCTGTTGACACACCTCTTTCCATGCTGTCTAACTGACAGCTAACACATGCCACTGTGCTCCAATGAGCTTCACTACTTTCATACATACCCCCCTTGTGATGTCACCTATCTCCTACTCTGTTCCTCCCCATATCCTACTCCTACATTCCACTGACTGTGCTCATTTGCTATGTAAAAGTGCGATTCACTATCCTAACACTCATTTACATAGGATTGCCTACTAATGCTTGGTTACATTTGTCTTAGACTGGGCTTCTCCCCTTAGCAACCCCTACTCGGTGGCCATGTTGTCTTCAGCCTGCTATTCCCCTACATTGTAATTTAACAGTTTTCATAGATTCCACGTTTGTGGCTTTTATTTTCTTATTTTATGATTTTTTTTTAGCACGGCGCTGTGCTACGCTTAAACATCGGAAATCGCCGGAAAACAAATTCTTTTTATTTTAATTTTGCATCTGGGAAACTTTCCAATGGCCGTATATTTGGCCATTGGCATACTTCCTCAACCATATGCAACCTTTATTTAGAGCTGACAAGGCTCCATTGTGGTATTTGCAGAACGGTACTCAGTTGTCAACTGAGTACATTTGTACTCAGTTGTCAACTGAGTACATTTCTGCAGCTAACACGTCTCCTACTCGGACAGGTTTGTGCTTCCTGGATCGCAAATTTACCTCATTTGCATGCCTTTCGGCTGCAAGTGAGGTAATTTGCATTACCCAGCCCTATCCGTGTAGGAGACGTTTTAGGAGCTCTCTTACACGCCCTTACAGGCTGTTCCTGGATTGCTCGTCGGACATGATGGCTGCATGGAGTCTTAATCTACTCGTAGACTCCGTGCAAGCCATCGTTAATTCGGCCGAATGTCTTTGATGAACTATTTAAGATGTTTTTGATGAATCATAGTAATTAATTTATTCATTTCTATTTAATATTCATGAGCCAAATAATGATTGGCTTGACAATGAAATGCTAAAGCTTTTAAAGGGTACCAATTAAGTCAATAGTTAACAGTCTGATGAAGCATTCCATTAGAATGTGAAAGCGCTTACTGAATTTTAAGTCTTTGGCTTTGCTTGCTTTTTACTATTTTATTTCAAATAAACACTCGGCTTCTTATTGTCGTGTTTTGGCTGCCTCTTTTAGTTCTGCTTTTTGGGATTTTATGGATTGTTGCTGTAGCTGAGGAGCCTCACCCTTGTCTTGGAAATTTTATTTTAGTTTGTATCATTTCATTTTGTTTCCACAGACAGGGAACATGACGGAAAAGACTTTTGGAAACATTTCTTGCGTTCTAAATCCGCCTCAGAGCGAGCCAGTAAGAGAAGATAATGATACTATGTTTAAAAAGCTCATGTATGTGGAGAGCAACCCACTTTTGAAATTCTCTAAGACTGACTTAATTAAAGAAAAGAATCATGTTGCTATCAATATAAATGTGTTACAGCTTGCAAGAAGATTTGAACAAACACTAGAAAAATGAAAGCCGACCCAATGGCAATGCAAGCACATGGAAGCTTGTATAAGCTTCAAAATTGTTCCCAGAGGTTTACACATCTTAAAAATGCCTAGTTTTGGTGATAAATACCCTGACCTCTTAAGCAAATGGCAAAAATTGAATCTTGACATGAGTTTAAGTTATATGAGACTTTTAATTGACCAATACTTATTTGTGGAGAACAAATTAATGACAGAATTGACTTGCATACGTTCCGAATTAGAACTTGCAATGTCGGTTAATGAAATGGAAGAGCTATTTACTACTATTTCTACTAACGTGAAGTTATTGGAAAACAGATTACTTCAGGCAAAAAGGAAGAAACTCGAAAGAGACTTCCGAGATTTTCCGAACGGTAATGTCTTTTCTTGGCCACGTGAACAGCATAGAACTAGTAACATCAATCATTTACCACAAACTGGAAATAGAATTAGTAGTGAACCAATTAGACAACCTGAAAGGAACACACTCCCACGACGTCGTACTCCAGATGGGCCGGAGATTCTAAACACAGAACAGAGGAACTTACCCATAGGAGAAACCATTACACCAGAGAGTTCTGCACAATCCTTGCTTGATTTAACGCAATCTAGAGCGAAAATACAAACTGATAGGAATAGTGTCACTGAAAATGGAGAACAGCTACGATCCTATAGTAAAATAGAAACTGCTACTGACAACACAGCTACTCTAAAGATCAAAACACCAGACGTTCGCAGAAAAGAGATCAGTGGAAATATAGAGAAAAACCACATTGATTCAAACAATGTTTTTTTTTTCTTTCTCTTTACCCATACAAACACCACAAAAAACACCTTGGTCACCAATGAATGGTGCAAGGAAATGCAAACAACCAGAGGAACGTTTCGAATTCCAACGGAAGATTCTGCGACCTGTAAGTCAGACTTAATAATAAATATTTCACATCACATATTAACTAAAGCTGAAAAGAGACTTTTAAACAAGGGACTTACTTTTATACCAGCTAAAAATGTTGATTATATTGACCATGTTATAGATTTGAAAATGTTTACTAGAAATTTAAATATGAAAATGATTTTTGATAATAACAATAGTGAAACCACAAAGTGTTTCAAGAAACCTTCAAAGTTTATACCACCAGCATATCCATTAGTAGAAGCTTTTGAAAAAGCGAGGTGAAAGATTTAAATAAGTTATACAATAGTAAAAATATCAAAAATGATTTTTATAATCTTGATAAAGAAGAAGAAAATGCACTTAAGCAATTACAGGCAAATCATAACATAGTCATAAGGGGCGCAGACAAAGGTGGAGCTACAGTTATTTTGGATACTTCCATGTACAAGGAGAAGATGTTAGATTTATTAGTGGATAAAACAACATATTGTGATACAGACTTAATTAAATTAAACAAAATAGTGAACAATGTACAAGATGAACTATATGACATGTTTTTATGTAATGTAATTGATTTTGATTTATATAAATATTTCTTAGTAGAACAACCATTAGTACCTACATTTAGAGGCTTGCCCAAAGTTCATAAGAATCTTACAAATCCACCACTCAGACCCATAGTATCCAGCAAGGGGTGGCTTACTGAAGCCATATCCATATATTTAGAAAATCAATTAAAAAAGGTAGTGGAAAAAACAACAATGATAGTTAAAGATACTGAACACTTTATTAGAAGCCTCTTTGAATATACAGCACCTGAGAAAAATAAAGAAATAAGTTATATGGTAACTCTGGATGTAAATTCTCTTTTCACATCCATTCCAAATGACATAGGCATTGAATATATGAGATTGATTTTAACTGAGCATGATATACCCAGAGATGTAATAATCAAATGTGCTATGTTAATGGATATCGTCCTCAATAACAATGTTTTTGTATATGATGAAAAATACTTTCTACAAAAAAGGGGAGTAGCCATGGGTACCCCATGTGCCAACTCCTATACAAATATTGTGATGGCATATTGGGAACACACATATATATTAAGAAGTGACTATGAAGAAAATATTTTACTATACAAACGTTTTGTGGATGATGTTTTTTTGTTATGGAGAAGAGAAGAAACTAAACTTTGTGGTTTTATTGATTATATAAATGGAACCACCAATTTTTTTATCTTTGACAGGTAAATGGTCAACATCAAATATAGAGTTTTTAGATGTTCTCATTATCAGTGAAAATAATACTATACAGACACAGTTATATAGAAAGGAATGTAGAAAAAACTCCATTTTACATCGTACTAGTATACACTCTCCACATATTTACAATAATATAGTTAAAGGGCAAGTGTTAAGAGTGTCCAGATTAACCAGTAAGGAATCTAAATTCCATGAAACGGTTGAAATGATGCATGGAGAATTTAAAGAAAGGGGCTATAGAGAAGAAGAAACTAAATTGCTATTTCATGAAGATATTGTTAAAAAAGCCTCCAAAGGGAAACCTTATATATACTCTCAACACAAATAAGTGAATATACAAACAAATAGAAGGAACATGGCATACATGAATAAACCAGTAATTTCATTCACAAACAACAATAACAAGATTAAAGACATTTTTATTAATAATTGGAATATATTAACAGTAGATGAAAAATTGAGTGCTATGGTAGGAGATCATCCCAGAGTTACCTACAAAAATACTAAATCATTGAAACACATGTTATGTTATGAATAAAATGAAAAAAAAATACAAAAACAAACATTAAGATCTAATAGAAAATGAACTTTTGCTTGCAGAAGCTGCAATCAATGTCTCTTTATGTTGAATAGCCACAAGTTTGTACATCCAGAGACAGGGAAGGAATATGAGTTCAATAGTTATGCTGACTGCAGAACATGTGATTTGATTTACCTTGCTATTTGTGGTAAATGTAACTCGTTCTATGTAGGAATGACAAACAGAACCTTAAGGGAATGAGTGAAAGAACATATTTATGCAATAAATAGAGAGGACGAAAATAATGCATTAGCAAAACATATTATAAACAAAGGTACACTACATAGTTTTAAATTTATGGTATTAGAAATGATATATAGAAATGACAGGTTAGGGAATTATAAGAACTATATGGAACAGAGAGAAATGAGATGGATATTAAGATTACAGGCAGATAGAGGCCTAGGACTCAATGATAAGGTGTCCATGAGACCCTTTTTAGCAACCAAAGATTTTAAACATTAGGATATATATGCATCATATATGCATATAGAAATGTTCTATATATTTATTATTCTATGCAAGTAGATTTTCTTTTTATTAGTTATATGTTAAAATTTTTAACAGAAGTTATTTCAAAAAGTTATGATAGATGTCCACAAGTATTGTATGTTTATATATATATATATATATATATATATATATATATATATATATACATACACAGTTTTCATTAGATATGGTCGTATATGCACCATCATGCAGTGCTGATTGATAGATATATGGTTTATATACACAATAGTTCATGGTAGTATATTTTATACCTAAGGATAAATTAATAGTCATATGTTACATCTCTATGACATTATATATTAATAGATGTTATAAATTATGACAAGATATTCAACAAGCTTTTTATGTGTATATATAGTTTTTAATATATGTGGTTTTATATGCATTACCATACAGATATGACTGTCAGATTTTTTCATCTGTATATATATTCATTCTTATAAACATTAAATGGTTATTATATCATTCATAAGTTGTATATTTGTTAAAAATGTTTTAGAAATGTCTTTGATGAACTATTTAAGATGTTTTTGATGAATCATAGTAATTAATTTATTCATTTCTATTTAATATTCATGAGCCAAATGATGATTGGCTTGACAATGAAATGCTAAAGCTTTTAAAGGGTACCAGTTAAGTTAATAGTTAACAGTCTGATGAAGCATTCCATTAGAATGTGAATGCGCTTACTGAATTTTAAGTCTTTGGCTTTGTTTGTTTTTTACTATTTTAGTTCAAATAAACAGTCGGCTTCTTATTGTCGTGTTGTGGCTGCCTCTTTCAGTTCTGCTTTTTGGGATTTTATGAATTGTTGCTGTAGCTGAGGAGCCTCACCCTTGTCTTGGAAATTTTATTTCAGTTCATATAATACAACTGAGCTTTAAAAGGGAATTACTCGCAGGCATGCTGAAAAAAATATACGAGATTAAATTCACAAAGCTCACAAGCATATGGAATAGGAATAGGAATACATATTGGGTTTAGTAGCTCACATTCAAGAACATTATAATGTACAACAAATATGAGGTGAAGTTGGAGGTAGTTATGTTATGACAGGGCAGGTAGGAAGTGAGACTGCATATTGCTGAGTCTAGGTTTAGAATTTGAGAGAAGTGTATTAAGAGTTTGTAGGTATGTGAATATTGAAAGTATTACTGAGAGTAATAAGGAGGGTAGAGTAGATAATAGTAAAGTGATAGTGGAGGGCAGATAGGGGTGGGGAGAGATGGTATTAGGTAGAGTGGTATGTGTTAGATTTACTACAGTGACAGATCCAGTTCTGAAGTAGATGTTGTTTTAATGTTTTTTTGAATTCTTGTGCCTGGGCTATGTTTCTGATGTGCAAGGGTAGTTTGTAGCTAAAGAGATTTTTGGCCTATGGATTTTCTGGGTTTGTAAATTTTTAGCAGTTGTTGGTTGGAGCTTCTGAGAGTTCTAAACAGGGTATAGTGTGGGATAAGTGGGGTGATAGAAGGACTGGCAGAGGGTCTGTTTAAGATGGAATTAATCATTACGAGGTGGGAGTATATACATTGGTGGGGGAATTCTAGCTAATGCAGGAGTTTGAGGGATTGGCAATGGTGTGTCTTTGAAGTGTGGTTTGCAGCAAATCTTGCAACTTTGTTATAGGTGGATTCTAGTTTGGAGAGGAGAGAGGCTTGTAGGTTAGTTAATATTTGTGAACTGTAGAAAAGACTAGGAAGAAAGAAAGCTTGGGCAAGAGTAAGTCTGGAGTCTTTTGTGAGAAATTTGCTATTGCTATATAGAAGCCCCAGTTTTTGATGTGTTTTTTGATGCAATGGTGAACATAGAGGATGAATTTGAGTTGGCCATCTATAATAACTCCAAGCAGTTTGGTGTGTGTTTCTGCCTTAATGACAGTGTTGTCTAGGGATGTAATGGAGAAGGTAGGTTTGAGATGTGTGAGAAATTTAAGTAAGAAGAAAAGTAGCTTAGTCTTTTTAGGATTTAAAATAAGTTGGTTATAGGAGAGCCATTGTTCAATAGAGTTAAAGGATTTTTGGGTGAGGAGATGAAGGTCAGAGGGGGAGTCAGAGGTAGAGATGACTGTGGAGTCATCTGCGTATTGTATAAGAGAGGAGTCAGGAAATAAAGAATGCAAGTGATTAATGAAGATATTGAATAGTAATGGACAGAGAATTGACCCTTGAGGAACACCAGTGCTGATGGAGAGGAAGGGAGACATTGAGAAGAACTATTTAACTGATTGCTGTCTATTAGTGAGATAGCTAGAGAACCAGGAAATAGTGGTACTGGATAGGTTGAGGACAGAGAGTTTGGAGAGTAACATAGGATGAGAGACTGTTTGAAATACTTTAGATAGGTCAAGGAACACACATGAAGTAAGTTTATTATTGTGTCTGGCAAGGGAGACTGAATTTGTGAACGAGAAGAGTGCAGTAGTAGTGCTGTGGTAAGGACTGAATTCATGTTGGGTGTTTGTAGTTAGGCTTTCTTTGAGTAAGTAGCCCATGAGTTGCTTATGTACACATTTTTTGAGATTTTTGGAGAGGGGGTACAGTATTGCTGTAGGCCAGAAGTTAGATAGTTCTGTGGAGTTGCCACCCTTATGGAGAGGTATGGTACAGAATTGTTTCCAAAGCAAGGAAACTGTGGATTAATTAATAGATCGGTTTATAAGAATAGAGATGGGGTAGGCTAAGGCGTTAGCTGCTAGTTTGAGGAAGAAAGGAGGTAGGTTGTCAACGGAAGGAGAACAAGGCTTCAGCTTGAGAAGGAGGTGTTGTATATAGCTAGTAGAGACAGGTTGTAAAGAAAAGCAGTTATTATCATTTCTAGGAGAGGAGGAGTCAAGATGAGTGTGGGAGTATGGGGTCTGCTTAGATGGAGTGGAGGGGTCTGTGGGATTAGGGGAGCTAGGGGTTTGTGTTAGTTTACTGATAAAGTCAATGAAATGGGAGTTGAATATGGTAACAGTTTTAGTAGGGGTGTTGTTAGGGCAAGTATTTGGTGCTGAAGGGTTTCCATGGTACAGGATTCAATTAATAGAGTTCAAAAAATTTGGGGGGTAATTATGCTGGGTTGTTTAGGGGTTGAGATAAAAGTTTTTCTTATCAAGAATAATCTGTTTTTGGTGAGGTTACATAGTTCGTTATAGGTTTGAAAGTGTATATATGATTTTGTCTTAGTCCAGAGTTTCCAGGTTGAGTCTCTGTTTTGTATAACAGCATGAGCAGAATGGGATAGCCAGGGAGAGAGAAGGGATTTAACTCTTTTTCCTAATAGGAGTGAGAGAGTTTAGTATGCTTAATAGAATGTTAAATTTATGCACTGCTTCATTAAGTGGTAGATATGATAGGAAGGACCATTTAATAAAGGTGAGTATGCTATTAAAAATGTCAGGGCTGAAATCTGATAAGTTACGACAGTATTTTAATTAATTAATTTATTTATATTTCAATGATATCATTGAGGTAGAATTAAGAGGACGTTACCAGTAAAAGGTGTGTGCCAATAGAGGTTTCCAGAGTTCAGATGAGTAAAGCTTCTGTATGATGTGCATCTTGTCTCTCTCCTGTTGACTTTGCCATTTCTGAATATGTCTGCATGAAACTATGTACATATATTACATAATGATGAAATCAACAAACTTTTACAAAAAAATATCTGCAGCTTGCCTGGTGGGAGATAAATAAGGGGTTATTTATAGTTTGCTTATGTCATAAGAACAAACAAGTCTGTGACCCCATTTGGAGTCTGAGTCATTTCAAGTTCTGTTCAAAAACTGACAGTCATTGCAATTACTCTGTCTGGTGTACTGTGTCACAGATAATCCTGTCAGAATGGAAACAAACAAAATGGTGGCAAGGGTCTGAACAAGCCACTCCCTGTCAAAACTCCAGGCAGATCCTCTCAGCAATTTGGAAAATGTGACTGAATTGTTAACTATTGACCTGGCATTTGCCAACAACAATAATAACAGTAATTATGTGCAGTACTTCAACTGTAAAAATTGTCATTTGTTACAGAGCATCCCACTTGCCAACCTGGGTTTACCTGGGATAGCTTTGTTGAACAAAAGTTGGATGTAAAACCAATCAATCTGACAAACATAAACTAAGGATTGCTACACTCAGTATATGTTTACTGACAGGACACAGCTTGCATGACATAATGGTAAGAAGGAAGCTGGACATCATATGCATCAGGAGACAAGATGGAATGACAGTCAATGACACCTCTTGACTTGGGATCCAGAGCCCACTACTCAGGAGGAGGACAGGCTAGAAATGGTGTGAGAATTGTGGTAGGGAAGAAGCTTCAGTAGACAGTGAGGGATGTCATCTGAATTAGTGATAGACTCATGGCAATCAGACTCCAGGATAAGAATAGGGCAGTAGTCATAATCTCAGTCGGTGTCCCACAGCAGGATTGTGATAGTGAGGAAGAGGGTGCATTCAGGTAGCAGTTGTAGGACCTACAAGATAAAACAGGACAATATGAGTTGGAGTTGATAATGGAGGACCTACATGCACATATCAGAGCAGACAGAACAGGATATGAGGACTACCTTGGTCCACATGGGTGTGGCAACAAGAATAAAAAAGGCAACGCTAGTCTAGACTTCTTTCTGGCAAATGGTTTGATGGTGGCCAACACATAGTTCAGCAAGAGAGACAGTCACAAGATCACATAAAAAAGTGCCCAACATACAACTCAGAAAGACTTCCTCCAAGTAAAGAATGGGCATTAGTGTAGTGTAGAATTAATGATTGCAACACCACCCCCAGTGAAACAGTTGGCCCACAACATAAACCAATGGTTGTCATAGTCAGCTGCAGGCAGTTGTAAGAGGAGGCTCTAAGGTCAACAGAAACTAGGCTGAAAACCTGGAAGTTGACTGGAGAGGAAGTACAATAAAAGGAAATACTCAGGGTTCTTGCACCTAAGGAAAAAAGAGGAAAAAAGTGGAGATGGAGAAGAATGGCAGCACCTCAAACAGCATTTGTAGAGACTAGATACTATATCACAGATATGCAGCCAAGTCAGATATGGAAATAAGGTACATAAGGAAAGCTGGTGGTGGAATGCAGAAGTCCAGGAAGTCAAAAAACGAAAGAAGGAATGGAGGAAAAGTGGGAGCCAGAAAAGATGGACAAGTCAAAGAAGCAATACTGCTCGGCTAACAAAGAGTCCAAGAGATAAGTTGCAATAGTAAAGAACAAGGCATCAGAGCCACTCTACCAACTTCTGGAAAGTGATTCAGTAGATGGCAGAAAGAAACTCTATCAGGTTGCAGAGGAAAGACAGAAAGATAAAGAAGATAGTCAGACATCTTATATAAGGGATGTCAGCAACAACCTGCTCAGCAGTCCACAGGACATCAAAAGCAGACTGAAGGAGTTTCTGAATGAAGAAAACCCCAGGCAAACTGCACTGCCGTAGTCACAACCTATAATGAAAGACAAGAAGAAGACCACCATAGAAGAAGTAATACAGCACTTTGGAAAAAGAAGTCAGGGAAAGCAGCAGTCTCAGATGAGGTCATGGCAGATTTGATCAAGATGGATGAGTTAGTAGAGAAATGACTCCACAGTGTATTTATAGCAGTACAAAGAGAAAGGTGTATCCCAGATGCATGGAGAAAAAACATGCTAGTGTCAGTGTTGGAATAAAGAGGGCATTACAAATGTGGGCATACAGAGGTATTAAACTCCTATCACATTGCATAAAAGGTTTGGAGAGGATGATTGATAAAAATACTCAGAATATTAGAAATGGAAGATTCAAATCAGGATTCAGCATGACTGACTTGACAGATTGTTGAGAAAACGCTAGAGACTAGGAAAGAGTTCAACTGGGCATTCCTAGACTTGGAAAAAGCATATGACAAGGTCCCAAGAAAGCTGGTTTGGGTAGTCCTGCAATGGATCAAAGCCCCAGAAGCATTAGCAGAATAAGTGCAGGCTATGTACAAGGACCCAGTGACACAAGGATGAACAGTATTTGGTCTCATATAAGGGTTCACAGTGGGAGTGGGTGTGTATCAGGTTTCATCTCTGAGCCCACTGCTGTTCACACAGGTGATGGACAACATTAGCAAAGAGGTCAAAGGGACAACTCAACAAAGCTGCTGTATGCAGATGGTGTGGCATTACATGCAGGTTCTGAACAATAACTTCAGCAGATGACAGGAGAAGGAAATGCAAAACTGAAAGCACGTGGGATGAAAATGAATATCGATAAAACAGTTGCAATGGTAGCAAATGGGAGAAATCAGAAGAATCTGAAAACTGAAATAGAATGGAAAATAATAGAATAGGTTATCAGCTTCACTAATATAGGAGGGGTGACTGAGGAGAGGGAAAGCCTGAATGAGGAGGTCAAAGCTAGAATCAGAAGGGCTGCAGCCAAATGACACAGAGTGTCAGGGATAGTGGGTCACAGAAAAATACCAAAGAAGCTGAAAAGTAAGTTGTACAAAACAGTGGTAAGACCAGTACTACAGTGTGGTACAGAAACTTGGGCAATGAAGGCAGAGCAGTTGAAGTGAGAGGTGATGGAGATGAGGTGCCTGAGACAGGTGGTAGGATGCACACTGTGGAAGAGATAAAGAAATCAGGACATCAATGCAGTAGCTGAAGTAGCTTCAGTTGCAGAGAAGGTCAAAGAAAATAGATTATGATGGTTCAAACACATGTGCTGGAAAACATAATACAATCTGGTTAAAAAGATTTGGGACACACAGGAAGATGGCAAGAGAAACTGAGGGCATACAGCAAAGAGATGGATGTACTGTGTGAGAGAAGACCTGTGACAGTCAGGCATAACTGTTGAAGAAGCTAGAAGAGTGGCATTTAATCAAGAGAGATGGTGGCAATTGATGGGATACTGTGACCCCATGTAGAAACATTGCGAAAATGGGGGTTGATGAGGACGATGATGACAGAGCACCCAACATAAATCATGAGCAATGTCTGGGAATTTTTAATTACAATAGGTTCCTTGCTATATCACATAGCAAATACTGACTGTTTTACTTGGTGAATTCAGTTGCTCAGCTGTTGGCAAGGTATCATCTAGTGTGATGAACTTAGAATTAGAAAATAAAAATGAATAGAAAATGATGCATACATTTTGGCCCTCTGTATGTAGTTATCTGTGAATAAGGAGACAATGTCCTTTCTTGTTTCTTCTGTTCCCAATTCTTATCAATCTTCTATCACTCTTTTCACTAATATCGTCATCACCAACAGAAATAAACTTGGTGTCAGCAGGCATCATTGACTTACCCCCATTTGTATCTTCATGTCTCTCATCTGCAGGCTATTCATCAGCAGTATTGCTGTAAGGTCGTCTTGCTGTATATTGTTTTTATCCACTTTGTAAACCTGGGCCTCCTCCTTTCTCTTCTAGTGTCCTTAGTGTTATCACCATTCTGCAGAGCCAAAGGTTTTTTTATATGCAGTATTACCCTTGTCTTTCTTTGTCTGGTCCTTTCACATTTTCCATGAAGGCTAGCAAAATCCAACCATGCACAATGGTGTCCCCATACAAAATCTACCTGGCCTTTCTGAATCAGGCCTGGTAATATCTTTTCTACCTTATTGTTCAAGGTCTTTCCATTATTTTCAGATCCATGTCTATTAATGATATAGTATGAAGGCTCCTACATGTAGTATTTCACTGTCTTCTTTTGGGAACAACACTATATTGGTAATTATCATTGGTAGTGACATCCTCTTTTCCTCACAACACCCGCTGAAGACCTTTGATAGCTTCATTTTCTACTCCTCAACTTTGTAGTATTGTGTTAGAACGACAGCACCTTACCCTGACACTTTTCTCCTTTTTAAATTTCTTATCACCTTGCCCTCTTCTGCTTCTGTTTTGCCCCATTTGCTCCAGCTTTCAGTCTCATAACCTTTTTTTCACATACACAGTTGTAATCTTCTGTTTTTTAGTCTCCCTGCCTGGACTTGTATAGATGCACATAGGATCTAGTCATCTTCTCTCTTATATCTTTGTTTTCTTATAGTGACCCCATTTCCATTCCTAACCTTTCTTACTTTCATCTTTTCATTTTTTCTTTTATCTCCATTCAAATATTTTCCTTGCTTTTTTCATCCTGTCAGCACAAGTACTCTCTTCTTATCATTTTTGCTTCTGATGTGTACTTGCCTTCAATTCTGTTTTTTGCTTTAAGGTATTTTTTTTTACCCTGCGTTCCTCTGTGTGCCCTTTCCCTTCTGAAGTTGATCCAGTTTCTTTACGTCATTCTTGATTCTCCTATATCACCCATTCCCTCACCAGTGGTTTTAATCCATCACACCACTTCAACTCTATTTGTTCTTCTCCTTTTTGGTTGCCTTTTATTATATATGTCAGACTCACTTTCTAAGCTTCCTGTTACTCTTTCCAAGTGTTACTCTGTTCTGTTTCATCATTTGTCTTCTGGCTTCTGCATTTAAGGACAGTATGACTGATGTGTGGTACACTGCAGTTCCCCCCATCCTTAATATGATTAGTTCATTTTCTTGATGCGTTTCTCACCAGGAGCCAGGTTTGCTGTCTTGTTATCTGCTCCACTTGCTGAAGGTGTATTTCCCCTTATCCAATACCATTCTTTCCACATACTTACATATCCCCTTCTTCTACCTGTTTTTTCACAGAATGTTGTCATTTCATGTTTGCTTCAATCATTCCTAATTTACTGTTTTGTCTCCTCTTTTACATTTATTTTAGAACCACCTCCTTTATTTTTATTTTTGTATTCTCTTCTGCCTTTCCCTCTGTATCAAAAAAAAAAACTTTGTGAAGAACCATCTCCATGTTATTCAGCATGTACATAATTTGTGCTCTGTAATGTTTGTTTGCTATGTTTTTTGCAGTCTGTTGGTAAGATTGTTTGGTAAGAGGAGGGATTCAATCCCAATAAATCTCACCATCTGGTATCTTGTTTCTTACTGAGAGCAGGAATTAGTTGAAGTGCTCTAGCTTCAGAAACAACCAGAACATCTGGCTCCTACTTACCAAGGCCATTGTACCGGAGAAAATGGCTAACTATTTGTGATGAATGTCCAATGCTTCTGACTATTGGAACAAAGTACATCAACACTCCAGTAATGATTTTTCAGCAAATTGCCTGTTATTGTATGATCTTTGATCCTATATAGACTTTACTTGTGCACATGGCACATTTCTGGCTATTTGTGGCTCACTTTGTCCAAATTCTGTATTTTGCTTGACTTTTTTATAGCTTACCTTATTCTTAACCATGTCTGGTAAAAAGTATCATTCCATATGTATCTGTACTGATGTATGTATCTTTACTATATCTGGACTTTTGTATGTGCCTGTCCTGATGCTAGTAGATCTACCTTGTTATGTCATTATTCCTCTAGGCTTCAGTCATGGCTGAAAAAGGTTTCTTAAACCAGTCTGCTTACTAGGTTAACAATAAAAACAAACAAACAGATAAATAAATAAATCAATAAACTAACATTGCTTGGATACTAAGATGCAGCCTGGTACATCATTATCAACATAGGCTGATGACCTCTTTTCTGGCCCTAAAGCTTATATTTGATTTTCATTGTCTTGTATTACATGAATTTAGAAACAAATGGATATCAGCAAGCAGGAAACACAAATGGGTTTACCATTATCTAGGTTTACCAGTGTAAAATCTGAGAGTATGTGACTAGTACTGTAATAACAAATGGCATGCAAATTTTTGCATAATTTCAGGATGTATTAATCAGTTTGTTTCCCCACAATTCTAAAGTTATTTGCTATTTCAGGAAAATTCTTGAAATTGAAAAAAATATTTTACACTCTTAAGTGCCCTCATTTACATATTAGTTTTCTACTGTGTGCATGTAAGTGAAGCTTTATAAGTGAACGAGGTATGTAATACTGGATTCATGATTATCTGTTGTAGGATTAATCTTCAACAGACAAACAAATTTAAATTCACACTTTGTAAGATAAAAGTTTTAAAATGCTAGTAATTGAAATATTTTCATTTAAACCCAGTGTCATGGATGCATTCAGCCTAAGTTGTCACAAAGCTTCTTTACGCTCAGTCAGTTCAGACCAAGGCCCACCTAAAGGATTTTTACATACTGAATCTATCCCAAAAAATACAAATTCATGTTCCAGATGTTTTGCTTATATAAAGCAAATATGTTATCCTATAATTATTTATGTTGTGCTTATATAAAGTCTGTTATTGAAAAATTGTGTGAATTTGATTTTAGGGACTTCATGCAACAACACAAAAGAGGGTAGGCCTTTAATAATTTAAATAAAGCTGAGACAAAAGTATTAAAGGAATTGGTTAATGACAAAAATATTAGAGTTATGAAACCCGATAAGTGAGGGGGAATTGTAATTATGACCAAGGGTGATTATGTTAGCAGAATGTACATACACTTGTTTGATGAAGACCTTTATGAGGAAACCTCCCTTAATTATATAAATGTGGCACATAAGAACATTTTCTTTTTCCTTCAGGATATGTAAGAACAAGGCCAAATTACACAGGATGAATTTGATTTTTAGATACCAAATTTCCTGTTGTTCCCTCTATATTTGGCATCCCGAAAATACACAAGAACATGGTCGACCCCCCCCAAGAGACCTATAGTTTGTGCTACAACTTCTACCACACATCCTTTATCCAAATACGTAGATGTGAAGGTTAAAGGTTTGTTAGAGGAACACAAACATTTGTGTAAGGACTTGTGGGACTTTTTGTCAAAATTAAGGGAGGTGAAATATAGTCTCATTTTAGCTTTATTGATGGTGGATGTGGTAAATTTATTCAACATAATCCCACATGCTCAAGGTGTGGATATGTTTTATGATTTTTTTAATGAAGTCAGGTGTGTTTGACCCTAATGAAATGAATGTTTTATATACTCTTTTGGAGTTAGTTTTCAAATATAATTTTGTGCACATGGATGGTCAGTTTTTCCAGCAAAAGAAAGGGGTTGCTATGGGGGCCTGTTGCACCCCATTGTTTGCTAACATTATTTTGTTGCAGTGGAAAAAACAACATGTCTTCAAGAGGTTTCAAACTGCTCCATGGCAGTTGTACACATGATTTTTACATGATATATTTGTAGCTTGGGAAGTTAGTGAAAGTGAAGCACAGAGGTGTGTTAATTACTTGAATTCTACTACATCCCTTTTAACATTTGCTTACAAAATTCAGTTGTGATAGTATTAGTTATTTGGACGTGTCGGTCATGAAAGATTCAGAGATGGGGGCAATTGTAAGTACGATCCATACAAAGTCTATTTCAATTGTTTTTTTTACATTATATTAATTGCCACCCAAAACATCAGAAAAGAGGAATTGTCAAAGGACAATTCGTTAGGCTAGCTTGAATTATCTCAGATGGCCATATTTTTGAAATGGAGGGTAACAAGTTAGTATGTTTAATGTTAGAGGGCACCCTAAAGATTTTGTTACTGAGATTTTTTTTGGATGTATCCAGAAAAAGAAATGAGGGTGAATTGTTACCAATTTTAACAAAGTGTCAATCACCCCATGGGGTCATTAAAAAGAGCAGAGCAAAATGATTTTATTTGTTCATTCATTACTACTTATACACAGGAACATAAATTTATTTACAGGACTTTGAGTAACCACTGGAAAATTTTCCATTGTTTTGAAGGTTTAATTGACTTGATATGGTATAAGTCCAGAATTGTTTATAAAAGAGTTAGGTCTTTAAAAGAATTGTTGGAGAATGAAAACCAATTTAGTTTTTGGACTGAAAAAAGGAAGGGCACATTTAAATGTGTTTTTTGTGCCCAATGTAAGTTTATTTTGGAAGGTGCTGTGGTTAAGGTCGACAAGCAGTTAGTTTATACCCCATTTCATTGTACTTATAATTCTGCTGGGCTTATTTATTTTAGCAATATGTAAAAACTGTGACAGTTTTTATGTTGGCAAGACCCAGTGCAAATTCAAAGAATGTATTTATGAAGACTTATATGATATAAAAATAAACAGACAACAGTTCTTTATATAAGCACACAGCGAAACATCCGTTGCATGAATTTGTATTTTTTGGGATAGATTCCATATGTAAAAATCCTTTAGGTGGGCCTTGGTCTGAATTGATTGAGCGTAAAGAAGCTTTTTGGCAACTTAGGCTGAATGCATGCATGCCACCAGGTTTAAATGAACATATTTAAATTACTAGCATTTTAAAACTTTTATCTTACAAAGTGTGAATTTAAATTTGTTTTTGATATTTTAGAGATATATTTACACTTCATATATTTTATTATGAATATTCAACATTTATCATGTTTGTTTTTACTAAATTTTGATTGGATTTTTTTTATTTATTTGTGTTCATTGCCATGTGACTTTATGTGGAGGGATATTTAAATTGTTCTTACGGATAGTTTTATTTGATTCTGAAGAAGTCTATGAATTACCCTGATGAAAGCGCTTAATCTTTTCTAATAAATTGTTGGTTGGAGTGACAATACTTTCTGGTGCTTTGGTTTTTGGTTTTCTGGTTGTTTACAGGTTCTGTATTTTTGGTGCAGTACCTAGAGCCATCTGAGATGATTTAACTGACTTGTAGTACCATTTCTCATCAAATATATACTAATGTCCATATGTTCAACTGTAATAAGGAACACAGTCTTATGGCATGATAAAAGACAGAGACAGGATGGAAAATTACCTCTTGCATCTAATTACTTTTATGTCCTTTTAATTATGAATCGGGATAATGAAGATTACAAAACTGCTGTGTTTTATTCCTTAAAAGATGCTTAAAAGTTTTCAGAATCCTTTTTCAAGGGACATGCCTTCTGATCTCTTATAATAACTGCAAGTCTTCATATTTCAAAGCTGATGCTGACATAGTAATGGCACAAATAGACAATGTAAATGTTTGTTAAAAGCAATCTTGAAATCAATTGTAACATGCAAAAAAAAATCACAAAAATGTATGATTTCAATCATTTTTAGTTGTCAAGCTTTAAATGTATGATACGTCTACTTATGGTCACTAAAAGAAACTTATGCAGACAAGATGTGGAAAAGCCTTTAGCTGTGGAAAAAAACTTCTTTAAGGTAGAAGAAGAACTAATAAATTGCAGTTTTAATGGTTGTAGCAATCAGCCATGTGTATCATTTGTGCAGAAAGTGCTGAGATCTATATAAATTCCTCAATTTCAAGATTTGACTGCATGGTTACATGACAAATTAAAGGATTAAGAGACTCTTCCTAGAAAGGCCAAGGTATTTGATCAATTTACTTGTATTTGTTCATTTTTCCATATCAGAGCCTGTGCTCTCAATGAAAATATTTGGTTAAAACAAACATGGAAGAGGCAGACATAAAAAGTGTTATTTGTTTATTGCTCTCTGTTAATGGGTAGAACACTAATCTGTGAGAAACTCTATAAATACTCTTTCCAGAAGTATTGTGGGGTTAAGTGGCCTGCTTAGACTTGCACAGTAGATAAATGGATTCTGATGTAATCAAACCCTGGACTGCAGAATAAAGTTCATTAACAGCTCATAGACTTAATATTCTGTGATAAATATAAGCAGTTCAGGTTATGTGACATGAGCAGCATATTGCTGCAAGCAAAGGCCCCAAAGGTTGTGGAAATGGGATACAGGAGAGGTAAGACTCACTGATCAAACTGTTAGCTGTTGCTAAACATTTACCATATTGAAAAGTAAGTTTAAGAATTGCATGCTGGCAAAATTACTGATTATCTGGCTTAAACAATATCAAATACACCAGTATGCAATGCTTTGTACGTGTAAGGCAAGACAAAAGAACTTCTTACTGTGTATCTTCAGTATGGAGGGTTCCTTTTCCATTTAGGTTCATAGGTTCATAGGTTCGTACTAGGCTATCTGCCCAAGGGCATTTATAAGCCTAGCCCATATTTATTTGGCTTTCACCACCCCTTTAGTTTGAATAAAACTATGCCTATTATTTTGCTGTGCCTCTGTCAAGCAGTGACACTGAAGTAATCCCTGGGGTATATCTGCGATCCCCCATCCATTGGTCAAGATTCCTCTTGAACAAGGCCAGCGAGGTGCTCTGCCTCACATGTACCGGGATTTTGTTCCACAGCATAGGGAGTCTCTGGGTGATGAATCTGTTCCTCCAGCACGTTCTATTAATAACCGTGTCAAGGTTTAAGTCTCCTGCCCTTGTGGTTCTGAGGGATCTAGATTTTTGAGGTGAAGCATATTCATCAAATCAGGGTTTGACATGGCCTTATATGTCAGGCACAGGTCACCTCTGAGCAAGCGGTATGAGACTGAATAGAGCTGGAGTTCTTTCAGTCGGGCAGCATAAGACATATTTTTGAGACCCTTTATCCTTTTGGTGAGGAACTTTGGGGCCTTTCCAGCTGCTGCAGGTGTCGGGTCAGATACATTCGAATGGGGCATTGTACTCAATCATAGGTCTAATGAGTGATGAGTACAGGGGACGATGACCTCCCTTGATCTAGATGTGAATCCCTTCATGATCAGGTGGGCAATGTAGAAGGTTTTCCTAACTACTTTAGCAACATGAGTGTCAAACGAAAGGCTACTGTCAACCTGGGTCCCCAGATCCCTGATGACTTCTTCTGTGCTCAGTGGATTGCCACCTATATGGTAGCTAGGGGTAACCTTGTTTTTCCCGAAGGGTATGACTATGCATTTCTTGGCATTTAACTTTAGGCCATGGCTCTGGCACCAGTTATCCGTTTCTGTGAGGCCCTTCTGAAGGATATCTGTGTCAGATGTGTTTTCGACTATGGCCCAGTTTGCAGTCATCTGCAAACTTTGTCAGCCATAACCCTCCTGTGTTTGCTTGTACTTCAGAAAAGTAGATGCCGAACAAGAGTGGACCCAGGACTGATCCCTGTGGGACACCACTTGTGACAGGCTTTGAGTCTGACATGGCTCCAGCAACTCTGACCCTGTGGGTTCTGTCACTTAGCCAGTTTGCAACCCATCTTGTGATGTATGGGTTTACATTCAAGCTGATGAGTTTTTCGATGATACCTGAGTGGGGTATTGTGTCGAAGGCCTTTGCCAGGTCAAGGTAGGCTGTATGGACTGCCTTTCCTCATCAATGGCCTTGGTGACTGTCTCGAAAAAGTCAACCAAGTTTAAAAGGCATGATCTGCCTTTGACAAAGCCAAACTGGGTTGGATCCAAAGTCTGCAAGTTCCCTATGTCTTTATTTATGAGTTCCATTATGATCCTCTCCATGGCTTTGCAGATAAGGCTTGTCAAGCTAATGGGACAGTAATTTCCAGGGTCGGTGGAGGCACCGCCCTTGTGAAGTGGGACCACAGTCGCTGTGCGCCACTCCTTGGGTACGTATCCTGAGGTGAGGCTAAGATTAAACAGCTGTCCTAACTGCGGGTTTAATTCCTCATTGAGTTCGTGGAGCACACAGCCGGGGACACCATCCGGTCCCATGGATGCTGTGTTTTTTGCTTTGGAGAGAGCAGTTCTCACCTGGGTGTTGGAGATGTTTGGGGGGCTACAATCCTCTGTTATAGATATCTCTCCTTTGGGGGGGGAGTGGGGGGAGAAGTTTGCACTGAACCTGTCAGCCAGTATGTTGGCAATGTGTGTAGGTTCAGTAATCTTCACATCATTTTGAACTAATTCTGAGCATATCTGGGAGTTTCCTCCTAGGTTTCTAACATAGCTAAAGAAGGCCTTATGATTGTCTTTTGAGTCCTTGGCGATTTTTCTCTCAAAATTTGCCTTGGATGATTTTATGAGAGCTCTTAGTTTTTTACTTATAATGATCAAAGGTGTCTTACCTTTCAAGGATTTTGCTCTATCTTGTAGTAGCTTCCTCCTTTTGTTGTAGAGCTTGTTTATGGCTGGGGTCCACCAGACTGGACGCTTGCCTTTGGTACAAAGAGTCTTAGTTTTTTTTTGGATTGCCTGATCCATGCAGTCCTGTAGGTGCTGGTAGAAGGCATTTGTAAGTGATTCAGCGGTTTGAGTAATGTTTACCACTGGCTCAGGGGCCTTAAAGGAGACCACATTAGTTTTTAGAAGTGTGAAGTCGGCTTTTGAGAAGTTTTTCACTGTGGTCTTTTTTATTTCAGGTGGGGGCGGGATGAGGACCTCCAGCGAGATTAGTTTATGATCTGATCTCACCAGTGAGGGGTATACTTCCGGCATTGAACATTTTGATCCCATGTTCGTGATGATGAGATCAAGTATGTTTTCTCCTCTTGTGGGGATGGTGACTAGTTGTTCCATGGCATTTGAGTTTATGAACTCCAGGAACCTTTGGGCTAGAGTGTTTGGGCTTGAGTAGTGTTCCCAGTCTATATTAGGGTAGTTGAAGTCACCCAGTATGATGGTGTTTGGAGATACATTTATCCCCTCCATTGTTTTCAGGAAGGCCATGTGAGGTTCCTGAGTTTGAGAGTGTGGCCTGTAACATGCTACAAATTGCAGAGCTGTCTTGCCTATGGCTAATTGCACCTGGATGGTCTCCGATGCATCGTGCGTTGCCACCAACCTTGAGGTGTGGGTGTCCTTTATGAATATGGACACCCCCCCTCCTTTCTTGGTGTTGTCCGGATTTTGGGGCCGGAACGCATGATATGAGGTGAAACCTGCTAGTGCTGGGGTACTCACAGGAGCCTTGAACCAGGTTTCTGTCACAGCACAGACATCGATGTTCTCCATACTGAGAAGGGCCTCGAGTGCGTGCATCTTGAGATTGAGACTTCTGGCATTGAGCAGCATTACCCTTAGTTTTTTACTTTTTGTGTTCTAGGGTGGTAGGTTTAGAATTTGAGCCTTGCCTAAAAAGGCACTATGGGGTGGCAAGAGCCTTTGCCAATATCCGGAAGCCTAGGGTGACAGGTGCAAGCCGCCCTTGCGAAGCAGTGTGGCTTGTCCAGCATGTCGTCCCAGGCAGACAGACATTGGATCCCCTTTGAATGACACCAGAATTTAAGCCAATTATTAAAGCTGATCATCTTATCACTGTATTGTGGCATCATTCTAGGTGAAGGTAGGATACTGCTCAAGGTCAGGGTCATACCTGCCTGGGCTACATAATCAGAGAGCTCCTCAATGTCTCTTTTCATGTAGTCCAGGAGGATGCGTCTCAGGTCGCTGACACCAGCGTGGACAATGACTGAGTCGACTTGTACCTGCTGTTGAGAGACCTGAGTGCTTGTGTTATGTGGCGGATTCTAGCGCCCGACAGGCAGCTTACTGTGACCTTCTCCTTACTCAGTCTGGTGAGCGGACGCCAGTGTGTCTGACTATGGAGTCACCTATGACAAGTATGTTTGGTGTTGTATTTGGCCTTAAGGGCAGTGACTGCTTTGCACACTGATTTTGTTGTTTATGTGTTGTTTGTGTGGTGTATTGAGTTTGCAGTTGCTTGGGTGTCTGCTTTGGAGGCCTCTGCTGTTTAGGTAAATTTTTACTCAGAGCCTCCGAGTATGTCTTAGTGTGTTTATGTGTTTGATTCAGTGGTGTGGTTGAGTTATGTGAGACTGGTATTGTGGTGTGTGTAGTTGCCTTCTCCTCCTGCCTGGTCTTGCCAGTCCTGAGTTGAGAGAGCTCAGCCACCAGTCTGGCTAAATAGCTGCATCTCTCACAAGTGTTAGTGTTACGTGGGAGGAGGAGAGGGTTGTCCGTGTACATGAGACAATTGTAACATTGTCTCAGAATTCCCAGATTCACCAACTGGGCAGGAGAGGACGCCAGCATCTGACCCTTCGACATGCTAGAAAGAATTATGAGTTGGTATGAGACAGAAAAGTAGTGGGCTTAGCAGGGAAGTGGGCACTCCTGGGGGGTTTTGCTAGTGAGAGATTTGTATAATATAGGAGTGCTTGACCTGCAAAGAGAATGCTTATAAGACAAGGGATATGCTTATAAGACAAGTGCTGAGCTTTTTGAGAAGAAAAAGCTATTTGGAATAAGTGCTGCACTTTTTAGTGTAGGTGTAAACTGTTTAGGTTCCTAACAGAGCAGTTCTAAGGGAAAAATTGAAGAACAGACTTTCTGGAGCCAGAAAGAGTTTAACCTTGTTTTTGTTTTCAGTATATTATTCCTTTACTTCATAGTTCATAGGTTAATGCTAGGCCAACTGCCTTGAAGGGTCATTTTAAGCCTAGCCAACAATCAGAGCTTAGAATCAAACCTTATACTTTGTGTCTATGAGGCAAAGACCTTAACCATTATACCAAAACCTCCCAGATCTTTTCTGTTTTATTCCCTCTACTTATTTAATGCCCACGTTCTTGTCCTATTTACTGTTGTTATAATGCCCTATACATAAGCATTGGTATCCATCTGTAAAGAATTACTTATTAAAATATAACTGGTTTAGTTATGATGAATTTATTAAAATTTGTTTGACTTTTGTTTACTGGGAAAGCCCTACTGGGATAATACCCCATTTTCAGCAGAGGCCTGGAAAGAAAAGATCCATATTGACTGTTGTGGTCTGCACTCTTGTGGGAGGAGAGGCTGGACTCTGCCCTTCTGAGCTGGGAATTTCTGGTTAGAGGTTTATAGTGCCTGCATATTTGAACTGTTTCTTACTGAAATTGGTGTGCCTTGTTTGCTGTCCCATAAACTAGATTCAGGCCTGTGATATCTAGCTTTGTATAACTTGACCACTAATCCAGGCCTTCTTTTTTGGAGAAGGTTCCCCTGTACCCTAGTGGCAGGAGTGTGCAGTTAGAACTTGTCTGATTGAAGACTATAGGAACAGGGCTCAGTTTTGAGATTTTTTTACTGGTTAATTGGGTAATTTGTTTAAAAACCTTTTCTGATTGCTTGTAGTCATCTAAAGCTGTTTTAAGTGTATTTTTTACTGTTTGTAGTCATTTAAAGCTGTTTTAAGTGTATTCTTTTAATGTTTTTGCCTTATCTTTTAAAAAAAAAAATTTCCTTGTTTCCCCACCTTTCTAAGCTAGTATAGTCCAGTTTTCAGGCAAGTGCTGAATTCAGGGCTGTGTTACAAGTTTCTGAGTTGCCCATACCTTACTTGAATAGAAGGAGGTTTCTCTGTTCACCTGTAAGAGAGGGAGCTTTGAGCAGCCATCTGTACCTGGAGGAGTGGTTCCAGCCCAGAAGTTAGTAGTTTATAGGCCATTTTAGGCTAATTTCTATCTCTTTCATTTCCCTGCTGTAAAAACCACATTTGCACGGTTTTGCACTTTCGAGCAGCTCCGGTTAGCTAGGGCTAAGTTATTCCTGGCTCCACTTAGTCTCCTCTTCAGTTTTTCCCTTGAAAGTAGTCTAACTCTCAACCCAAGCAATTAAAACGCATCCTACAGTCCAGCACTTGCTCAGACAGCAAGCACTAATATGCCCCCAATACTTGATTGCCCAACTGGGCAAGGCTCATTATTCCTCCCTCACCAACCAAGTGACTAAGCAGCTCACCCTACTATTCAGGAATGACCAAGGGGCAATTTCAGGTATACTCTCCAGTCCAGCTGGTGAGCCTGGGTATCCTGAGTCAATGTTACAACTGCCTCATGTACACAGACAACCCTCTCCTCCTACCACAAAACATTAACATATGCGAGAGATGCAATTATATAGCTAAATTGGAGGCTAAGCTCTTTCCACCCAAGACCGGAACAGGCAGTCATGAGGAGAAGGTTAACACTTGCACCACACCTTCAGCCTCACATAGACATACTAAACCAGCACTGGCAAAAAATACACATAAATACACGAAATCATACTCAGAGGCTCTAAATAAAAACCTGCAAAAGCATCAGAGACTTCCAAAGCAGACACCCAAAAAACCTGCACCTCTCGTCACAAACCAGACAACACGTAAAACACAAAATCAGTGTACCGCACAATCACAGCCCTTAAGGAGAAATAACATACCTAACACACTAGTAATAGGCGACTCTATAGTCAGGCACACTGACATCCCACTCACTAGGCTGGACAAGGAGAAGGTTACTGTTAGCTGCCTGTTGGGAGCCAGAATCCGCCACATAACACAAGCACTCAGGTCACTCCAGAACAAGTACAAATATGACTCTGTCATTGTTCATGTTGGTGTGAATGACCTGAGATGTACCTCCCTGGACTACATGAAAAGAGACATGCAAGAGCTCTCTGATCATGTAGCCCAGGCGGGTATGACCATGACCCTGAGTAACATCCTGCCCTCACCAAGAATGATACTGCAGTATAAAAAAAAAATGATCAATTTCAACAATTGGCTAAGCTTCTGGTGTCATTCAAGGGGGATCCAGTGTCTGTCAGCCTGGGACGACATGCTCGACAAGCCTCATTGCTTCGCAAGAGACGGTTTGCAACTGTCACCCCTAGACTTTTGAATACCGTCCAAGGCTCTTGCTGCCCCCATGGTGCCTTTTTTAGGCAAGGCTCAAAAGTCAAACCCACCTCCATAAACAGCACAAATAAAAAAATGAGGGTTATGCTACTCAATGCCAGGAGTTTAAATCTCAAAATGCATGTGCTCAAAGCACTCCTCAGTATGGAGAATGTTGACATCTGTGCAGTAACTGAAACCTGGTTCAAGGCTCCTCAGAGCACCCCAGCACTACCAGGCTACAACTCATACCACACATTTCGGCCACAGAACATGGACCGAAACACAAAAGGAGGGGGTGTATCCATATTCATCAAGGATACCTACACCTCCAGGTTAGTGGTGCAGCATGATACCTCTGAGATCATCCATGTGCAACTAACATCGGGCAAATCTGCAATGCAAATTGTGGCCTGCTACAGATCACCCTCCATGACCCAGGACCACCACTCCGCCTTTCTGGAGACACTGAAAAATATGAAGGTTATACAGAACACCCTGATATTGGGCGATTTCAATTACCAAACCATTAACTGGGAAAACTACTCAATTACAAACTCCCAGGTCCAGCGCTTTCTGGAATTTATCAACTCAAATGCCCTAGATCAGCTGGTAAACTCCCCTACCAGAGGTGAAAACATATTGGATCTGGTCATCACCAACATGGGCGACAGGTGTTCCGCACCAGAGGTCAACCCGTCACTGGTTAGATCAGACCATAAACTAATCACTCTGGATGTCCACACCACGCCACCACCCCCAACCAAGGAAACCACAGTGAAAAACCTTTCTATAGCAAACTTCACCTTACTTGAGACAGAGGTGGTAAGTTTCACAGCCCCCATGCTAAAGGATAACAGTGTCCAAGATGCAGGAACCTTTGCAAATGCACTCTATGGGCACCTATAAGGATGCATGGATCGTGCCATCCCTAGAAAAACCAAGACTCACTCCCCTAAGAGAAGGAAACCAGTCTGGTGGACCCCTGCCATAAACAGGCTATACAATAGAAGGAGGAAACTAGTTCAGAAAAAAATCAAATCCCAAGAAGGAAAGACATCCCTGATCAGCATCAGTAAGAAACTAAGGTCCCTCATAAAATCCTCCAAGGCTAACTTCAAAAGACAAATAGGCAAGGATTCGAAAGATAACCACAAAACCTTCCTTAGCTACGTCAAGAATCTAAGTGGCAACTCGCAGATATGCTCTGAGCTAGTGCAAAATAGCACAAAATATACTGAGCCTACTGATATTGCCAACATCGTGGCAGATATATTCAGTGCAAACTTCACCCCCCTCTCACCCCCAAAAGGGCCCACAACAATACCAGAAAAGTGTAGTGTCCCAGAAATCACAGATGCACAGGTGAAAACAGCCCTTTCAAAAGCCAAAAGCACAGCATCAACGGGGCCAGATGGTGTCCCAGGCTGTGTCTTGTATGAACTACAGAATGAACTAACCCCCACCTAAACACACTGCTCAACCTCAGCCTCTCCACAGGCTACGTGCCCATAGAATGGCACACAGCAACGGTTATTCTGCTCCACAAATGACCTTGGTAACTATCACCCCATAAGCCTGACTTGCCTGGTCTGCAAGGCTATGGAGTGCATCATCATGGAACTCATTAACAAAGACATTGGGAGCCTCCGAACACTTGACCTGACCCAGTTTGGCTTTGTTAAGGGCAGATCATGCCTACTAAACCTGGTTGACTTTTTCGAGACAGTCACCAAGGCCATAGATGAGGGGAAGGTGGTTCACACAGCCTACCTTGACCTCGCCAAGGCTTTTGACACCATTCCCCACTCGGGAATTATAGAAAAACTCACCAGCCTGAACATAAACCCCTACATCATGAGATGGGTTGCCAACTGGCTTACAGACAGAACTCACATGCTAAGAATAGTGGGCTCCAGGTCCGACTCTAAACCAGTCACAAGTGGTGTCCCACAAGGCTCAGTCCTGGGACCTCTACTGTTCGGCATATATTTCTCAGAAGTACAGGCAAACACAGGAGGACTATGGCTAACCAAGTTCACTGATGACTGCAAACTGGGAGCCATAACTGACTCTCTGGCTGACACGGACATTCTCCAAGAGGGCCTTACTGAGACGGACACCTGGTGTCAAAGTCATGGTCTCAAGCTAAAAGCCAAAAAATGCATATTCATCCCATTTGGGAAAAACAAAACACCCATGAATTACCACATAGGTGGCAGCCCCCTTAATACAAAAGAGGTAATAAGAGATCGGGGGACCCAGGTAGATAGTAATCTCTCCTTTGACAATCATATTGCCAAAGTAGTTAAGAAATCCTTCTATGTAGCCCATCTAATTACTAAAGGATTCGCATCTAGAAATAAAGAGGTTATAGTACCCCTCTACTCGTCACTCATCAGACCCATCATAGAGTACAATGCCCCATTTGGGATGTACCTCACAAGACACTTTTAACAACTGGAAAGACCACAAAAGTACCTCACCAAGAGGATTACTGGCCTCAAACATATGTCCTATGCAGCCCGACTGGAAAAACTCTGGCTGTACTCAGTGGCATATCGCTTACTCAGAGGTGATCTCTGCATGACTTACAAAGCCATGTCCAACTCAGAATTGATGGACATGCTCCACCTAAAGAAATCCAAGTCACTGTGAGCCACTCGCTCTAGTGAGCTAAACCTCGCCACAACAATAAATAGAACATGCTGGAGGGATAGATTCCTGTCACAGAGACTCCCCATGCTTTGGAACAAAATTCCTAACTACATTAGGCAGAGCCCCTCACTAACACTCTTCAAGAGAAACCTTGACGAGTGGATGGGTAACAGAAAATACACCCCTGGGATCACTTCATTGGCTCTTCTTGACAGAGGCTCAGTTAATTAATCAATGTGGCGGCGAAAGCTGATGCACTCTGGCTAGGCTTATAAATGCCCTCGGGCAGATAGCCTAGTACCTACCTATGAACCTATGAACCTGTAATATGGTTACAATGAAATAAAGTTATTACAAAGCCTGATACAGAAAAATGACATTACCTAATTAAAAATTCAGCTTCAGCTCATATAGCATGAACCTATACATACTGCAATATTTGGACAGCTATAACAAGCTGAAAAAACATCGTCAGTGGTATTTACAAGTTGCAGTTCCTTGAGATGACATTAAACACATTGAGTACAGTCTTTGAAACAGAGATGACTAGATAGTATAGTCCAAGCAAAAATATATATTAGATCTTTGTCTAAGAAATAGATTTTACTAATTCCTTCTTTCTGAACATTTTGTCAAAGTATTCTGGTAGTTAAAAGAGGGAGGGAGTACCTCAGCCTGGGGTAGTGCAGGAGCAGAGACAGGTTTTATTTAAGTAGTCCTTTAGTAGTAGGTTGAAGTTGGAGAGGTTAGAGGTAAATCTAATTTGCAGAGGGATAGAATTCCATATTTTATTGCTAGAGTACGAGTAAAGAGTTTGTCCAGAGGATTTGTGGGGTTTATATATGCTGAGAACATGTTCATTAGAGCGAAGTAGTCTATTAGGGTGATAGGAATGGAGAATTGGAGTAACAGCAGGGCAGTCATCAGCTTTGTGAATGATGTTGTGTGTGGAGATAATATATTAGGTAACATAACTAGAATAGTTTTAAGCAGCATGTGTCCTTGCTCAGTTTTATAGCAGAACAGTAGATGCTTGGTTAACTACACATTTTCCTTCTTTTACTCTATATATATATATATATATATATATATATATATCTATATATCTATATATATATATATATATATATATATATATATATCTATATATATATATATATATACATATATATACACTTTTGTAATGTAAACATTAACAATAAACAAAACATGCTGGAGGGATAGGTTCCTGACCCAGAGACTCCCCAGACTCTGGAATAGATTGCCCATACATGTCAAGCAGAGTGCCTCTTTGGACCTCTTCAAGAGGAACCTTGACGATTGGATGGGAGAAAGGAAATTCACTCCAGGGATCACGTCAGTCGCCCTGCTAGACAGGGGTCCAGGAAAGTAAATAATGTGGGAAGAAATAGCCAGGGAATTGTTATGGCTAGGCTTGTATAGGCCCTAGGGCTGATAGCCTAGTACCAACCTATGAACCTATGAACAGGACACTCATATTTTGTAGACATTTTCCCATTTAAAAGCATTTCCTTAAAATATTATTTGTCTGAACATGGTATGGTAGCAGGTTGCTTCTAGTCAAGGAGTTCAGAAAAGAAAGTGATCAGTTGTAAAATGGTTGTTAGAGCCACTGACTTCTGCCTGAGTTGAGACCATGCTCACCCAGAAGACATGTGCCAGATTTGGCTACAGGACTGATCAATACTGCAGAGCTCCACTGTGGAGCACAATATAAAGTGCGAGACAAATCACTATATTTTTGTAAATTATTGATTCACAACTAAGGTTACTGTAATCTAATGTTTGCTGCTTTAACAATGTAGCTTCTCAGTTAATGCTTTCATTAGCTGGAATTCATGTAGTTACTACAAATCATGTTAAAATTGCATACTACTTAAATAGATGACCAGATGGTGTGGTAAAAGTGTAGTTCGTTACTCCTACTCACTTTGTCCACTCTAGTACAGCTGCTTTTCCTTGATGTCATTCTCTTGAGGTCATCATTTTGAACCATAGATTGTATAATCTGGGAAGGACATCATGTGCTTTGCTGATGTGGTATAGAGCTACACCTGCGACATCAGCTATGGACAAACTTAAGAAGAATTATTCACATAGTACCAAAAGGCTATAGGCACATTGGAGATGGTTAAGAGAAAGAATCAAAACAATCTGATACAGGGTGACACCGAGAATGATACGAGTGAAACACTGCAGAAACTTTTATGAAAAGAAAGGAGAGTGACAGTTAACTTGATATGAGTAGGAAACAGCATAGCTATGAGGCTAATAAACACAAAGACTAAAAGAGAATAAAGCTACTGAGTAAATGCTTGAGGACTAGAATCCAGATGCAGTCAGAAATGTAGCAATACAGGCATGCACTGCAGAATGTTGCATTGAACAGCTATTCACACAAAACTTAGTACAGCAGAATCACTAAAGGTGGTAGTGAGAACAGCACTGTGGTTCGGAGTAATCTCAGGGACCAAACTTTACATTTGAGATAGTGGACAGGGTATTTGTGTTAGCCATAGATGCAATAAGTCTGGACAAGGCTAAGTATGAGGTTGGCAGCTAAATGGGGCCAGAATATAACATGGCTACATCAGGGTCTGTTGACGGAGCAAGACAGTGTTGTGCATGTGAAGGTCATTGACAGGATACTCACTAAATGCTGGAGACTGTCATCCATTAGACAACAGACTGTATGCTGTCAGTATGTAGCATCTGAAAAACACAGATGACAGCTTCAAAATAGCTGCTGGAAGAATCAGTGCACAGAATGTATTGTACGTTTGTTTGTCAATGCTTTGGAGAACTTTTATTTAATGATGTCTAATGATTTTTATATTTATTTGTATAGCCCAAAAACACAGGAGTCATTGGCATGCTGAAGTAAATTGGTGGTCCATGAAACAAAATAAAAATATCCATTTGTTTTTTTTACAAGGGCAGGAGCTGTACCATATGTCCTGCTGGAAGCCTGGGCCTTGTAGAGTCTTCTGACTAGCCAATTTATCTCTACTGATTCTTGTCAGTGTCTCTGTGGCATGCTATGTGATTGGCATGGTATCTTCTTTACATATACTGTTACTATATGCATCCATTCCCACATTCCACATACAGTTCTAATCATTAAGCAATAACTGACGACGTTGGTGTGGTATATTAAGATTTGCCCATGGCTGATGTGGTTTAATCATGAGGGCGAAGCCTGAGTGATTAAATAAAGCCAACCATGGGTAAATCTTAATATACCACACGACTGAGTCAGTTATTGCTGTTATACAATGACATTATTTAAGAAAAAAAATACTTACTTTTCTTAAATAATGTCTTTGTATAATGGTGCTGTGCTGTCCTTCCACGGCTGGTATATATCCTGTTGCTTTTTTTTTATGTACTGTGCATGCATATGGGACTTGCATTCCCTCGCTTACCCAGTACATCAGTGATTTGGAAAGGAAGCAACCGAGAAAAGAAGGTCTCTGTTGCTCTGTTTTTCTTTTCTTTTTTTTTTTTTAAAAAAGAAAAAAAAATGTTTTGGATGGTTTAGGGGTAGGAGAGAGACAGAATGGAGGAAATACAAGGAAAATCAGGTATGTGTCTTTAGTTTTGAATACCATACCTGATTTTCCTAGTATCTTCTCCGTCCTGTCTCTCTGCTATGTCCGGAGTCCGGATTCAGTTTTCATTTATTTAATTTTTGTAAAAAAAAAAGTTAGTGCATACCAATGGAAAAAAGTCCAGGCAACTGGACCTTTTTCCGTTGGTATATGCTGGGATTTACTACAGGCACTCTGATTCAGCTGACCACTCAGTGTGCTCGTTTTGGAATATTAATGGCCAGTCATTGTATAATTAGGTATTTAGCATGCTAGTTCTGCTTAGTATCTTTTTGTGCCTATATCCTATTGCTGTCTGCTGTTGTGAACAGTGCATTGTGGGATATTGTACACACTACCAGAATATATACTTACTCTTCCCTTTCTTTCAGGTAGATGCAGCCATTACTCATAAATGAGTGGTTACCTCAATGGGTTCTCCTGTAGAATGCTGTGGTGTTTTCTGTGCTCTTGTTTCCTGCTCTTCCAGTGCTATGTAATGGTCTGCACATTCCTCTTCTTTTTCCAGCTCTGTAATGTCCATCATTTTATCTCCTATATTAACTAATTTTCTGCAGGTATGTGGTATGCTTATGTTCGCCTCTCCTTTGCCTTAAAATCCTTGCATTTGTCTCATTTGTCCCTCTCTGAGACAATGCATTCTGTTGTATCATTGCCCCCTCCATAATTTTCTGGCATGTTCCAACAGTCTGTGTGCTTCTATATTGTCAGCCAATGAGCTGTTACTCATATCTATGTCACCTATTACTCTGTTACTGATTTCCAACATGACCCACTTGAAGAGCTTGCATATGGTTCTGTATCTCATCTTCTATGTTGATTGAAACACTGTTGTTCACTTAACACTGTGTTGCATCAGTCCCATAATTTGTGATCTCTTAACTATAGTTTCATTTTGTAACATACACTTTATATTAATTATAATACTTGCATTAAATAGTCATAAACAATATTACAATCTGAACAAAACAACTTGCTTCTGTTTAGGATTGCCTCAAATGTAACCCAGGTAATGTATAATTTAAAATCAGTGAAATCTTCCCAGCATCTACATCATCCTGTAGGCTACATGTATAAGCTGATAAAATAACGAGTTGTTCCACTAAGACATAGGATCAGGTGTGACGGTACGGGTACTTTTTGCCGCAAACATGCATGGACAATATTACAAACGTCAAGCTACATACAGCAGCTTGTTTTGCAGGTATTACTTTTGTTTGGCAAATAACTTTCTTTCGGATTTGCATATTACACAACTGAAAATCCCAAGACTTTTAAAAGTCTTCAAGATGCTGATTTATTAACAAATTAATCTCTTAGAATCTAGCTTATACTTTTAATTAATAACAGACTCTATGACACCTTGTTATAGTTTAACAGTATTTTTGTCAAAGTGTTACAGTGTTGAGGTGATGAGGTTCCAAGCTACATGTTTCTGAATCTAAGTCACACACCTTTAAATATATAAAATATAAAAAATATGTAGATTTATAAGGCCTACATTTTGTTGATGTTTTCTTACACAATGCTGATTTTACTTTAGTCAGGTTGATTTAAATGTTTCAGTTATTTCTTTCTTCTGTTACATGCTGCAGGTTGAACTATGATGATTAACAGATAAGCAGGTCACAGTACATATGTTTCCACAATACTGATTAACTGGCAGTTTACTTCAGAGGGATAAGGCTGTGAGCTGCAAGTGAGTTTCATGCTGTAGTCATGGGTTTCATTTCTTCATTCACTGTTTGTTACTGTTTGGTTCTGAGTGGGTCACTTAAATGGACAGTGCTCCCAAATCACCACTGAAAGTATACTGGGCAAACTGTTTAACATAAAAAACTGACCTAGATACTGATAATGGTTTACCTTTGAAAGGTTGAAAATCAACCTACCGAACGGCCCTTTGTACAAACTGGAATGACGAAAACCATAATTCCGAACTGCACCGATGTTCGAAAATCAGCAAATCGATAACCATATTAGCTGACTTTCGAACTACAATTACAAATACAAATCGTAATGCAGGGAGGCAAGCCCCCCTGCACCCCCCACCCCCCCTACTTTATTCTTCTAACTCCGAGGTCACACTACAGTAGGGAAAGGGTCCACTTCCCGATCCCCACTATAGTGTACTTCGCACCCACAATACCGAATCTGCAATGAGCAAATGTCAATGTGGATTCACTCATTGCATATTTGCTGCATTTCTATTTGGGTATCTGAAAACTTGAAAACATGCTTCCGCACAATTGCCTTTTGACAATGTGCGTTTCACGTTTTCAAAGATAAACCATTGATAACTACTTCTATGCTCCTAATAACTTTCCTTAAAACATAAAACAGCCCATTATATGACACGCCCAAGGTTCATATGAATGATTTTGGATTTCATGGAGCATAATGGGAGAGTCCGTCTGCTTCTGCCTCTGATGTACTACATTGGAAAGAGCATCTTTTCTACAGCATGATCAGAATCCCAATATCTGTTTATGTATTTGTTAATAATTTTAATGGACAGGACCACAATGAACTTACTAGAGCTGCATCCTAGGACATATAGGTAATTTAAACAAAAAAACAACTGTATACTAAATATGACTGACTCCTAGCACAATAAGAGACTTCAATACAGCAGAGCTGGATTATATTAATAAGTAAACAACAAGGCCAGAGGATAACAACATCTAAAAGCAGCAGTAAGAATACTACATGAATTGCATACAAATAGTCAAAGTACAGTCCTGCTTCTAAGACTCCATTCTGGACCATTACAAAATATGTTAATCCACTTAGAGAAAAAAAATAACTTCAGCATTAATATGATTTTAAGGTGATCCTCCAGTAAATTTCTGTACTTAAGTTATTCAACTCTAAGCATATGGTCAAAAAAATCTACTTATGCTGCATTGACGAGGTCATAAAAAGGTTGAAACATGGCATGTCTACAGGTAGTAGGGTTTGGCTTTATTGGCCTGAATGTACCAGTAAAGACTTAAAAAAGAAAAGTCACAGTCATTTAGATGTCATGTAGCTGAAACACTGGTGTATCTGTAAGGGTTTATGTGCAAGGATCGCATGGGCCTCCACTACAAGTTTAAGGTATCGCATAGTGAACACTTTAGTTTGGCTGGGTCTTTCTTGTAGTTTTTACTTACTAGTTTGTCTGTATCACCTTTTACCCTTTGGTTTGAATATGTCTTTCTATATATCTATTTATCTTTATCCAAGTCTTTACTGACATCCAGATAAAGACCAGTATGAATTTGTATGTGGCTTACTGGATGACAAACTGGTTGTTGAACCAAAGATGTTTCATTAGAATCAGTAACCATTACACAAACTATAATTCTATAGTTAAGGGTATTCCTTAGGGTTATTTATTGGGTCCCTTACTTTTTGGCTTCTTAATGTCTGATTGCCCAGTCTTGGGAAATGTTTGGTTTAGTAATAGTGAAGAATGAATTCACTAAATAATGGCAGACATTTGAGTTTCAGACTTCATATCCTTCAGATAATGCATATTAACACAAAACCTTTTATTCTAGCAACTTTCTAGCTTTACAAGATCAATATTTAAAATTTGTCCCTATTTTTGGGCCTTTGTCCCCCAATTATTTTTGGCATTGTCCAGATTTCTTGTGCTAAGAGGTTGAGGGCTATGGGAGACCCACTTCCTTCAAATGTATCTGTTTAGTTTAACTAATTGGGTATTATCAAACAGTTGTTGTGTCTTTCGGCTTTTGTATTATCAAACAGTATGAATTTTAATTATGAAAACTGTATGGTTATGCACTTTGGGACTAGAAATCAAACAGACCCATATGCCCTAGACAATCATAGTCTCCAGTCTACTAACTTGGTTATGGGTTTAGGCATGTTTAGGCAACCTAGTGGACTCCACCTTGAAGTCTGATGCACATTTCAAATTTACCTATAGAAAATGCAATGAACTCATCAGGAACATATTGCACTGCTTCACTAGCAAGGACAAAGTTGTCATGATTAAGTTGTACACTACAAGTATTTGTCCAGTAATTGAATACTGTGGTTCCTTTTGTGTGTTTGGAATCTCATACTTGAAGATGCTTGAGTTTATCCAGAATATCTTTATCAGGCAGGTAGCAGGGCTCAAACAGCTGTCATATAGCAAGAGACTTGAACATTTCTCTCCCTGTACTCTGTGGGCAGCAGATTATTAAGGGAGACCTAGTTATAGTGCATAAATGTCTATATTATGATGCTATGGCTGCTACTTTAGACAATGATTTTGTCTACACAATGCTCATACCAGAAATAATATAATCTCTGTCATTTTTCCTACTGTTAGCTCATTATTAAAAAGTTATTTTTCATCATAGAGAAGTTAGGTTATGGAATTCCCTGCCTGTATACATAAGATGTGTCCATGACTTAGAGATATTTAAGAGGTTACTGGACTTGGTTCAAGAACATCATTTTTACTTCAGGGTCATTAATTAAGCAAACTCTTAAATGGCTTGTATAAGCACAGAGTTTGTATATAACATAAATGAATCACTGGATCTCTGAAATGAACACACACACACACACACACACACACACACACACACACACACACACACACACACACACACACACACACACACACATTTGCATGTGTGTGCTTGCATTCATGTGTATGTATGATATAAACTGAAGCTGAAATGCAGTGGCAGCTGTTGACTTCAAATGGGAGGGGCTGCAAGTGGCAGCAGAATGGGGTGTGGCCAACTACAAAGGGGGTAGCTAACTGCAACAGGGCAGAGCCATTTTACAGCTGGATCAACACTGACCACGCTTACCATTTTACATAAAATGAGTCTTCAATCACTGTTGCACATGCTAAATCATCAACCAATATTAGACTAAAGCTCATTTCAGAGCTAATGAGGTGGCTGAATAGGTTCTTCTGTAACACCACAAAACCTAAACACCTCTTAAACAGTAAAAAAATGGCTGGTCTTGACGGCATGAAACTATTTAAGAGTGCACATAATGTAGTAAACATATATTATACTGTATGAGGTAAAATGCATTTTGTTCATTGCCAAATGAAAAGTAAAGAGATCTGGAAATGCCGTTGTACTATCTTAATTTATTATTCACAATTCAAGGTCACTCTAATGCCTAATGTGCCAGTGTTTCTGAGAGACAGATCTCAGAACCAATACAAATTGCTATTACAATACATAGGCTTAGCCCCCTCATCTCCATTAGCTACCCACAGTATCTGGGTTGACACTACAAGGTAAACAAATGAAAAAAGAAGACAATGGTTACATCAGTGTATTTCTTTCACATAAACATTAACCAAAGCTCAGTGCTAGTAATCACTCCATCTTACTCCACCAAATGTACAATAGTTTTGCAAAGGCAGAATTAACAACAGTAAATAAGAGGGCCAGTCATTTCATTCACTAACAGACAAACAGCACCCCCCAATGCCTATTACTTACCTAAAGTAGTTGGTTTGGCCTTGTCAAGGTTAGTAATAATGTTTTCCTTAATGTATTGATGCAAGTAGTTTCAGTTTACATTCCACCTTGTTTTACTCAAATACACGTGTCCTGGAAAGCCAGACTTATAACACGAAAACAGCAATGCTAAGCACTTCATCTGCAAAAAGCCATCATATCAATTGCTGACCTACAGTATGAGCTTTGACCGTGCCAGTATTACAGTGAAAATGGTAGTGGTAATGATGGCATTAATGTTCTGTGTGTATTTTAGCTTGCACAGTGCTTCAGCGTCCTAGTTTGTAAACAATAGCCTTACAGTCTGTAAACCCATCTCTACTGACATCCTGCTGGTCAGCTTTTACTCTCTACTTCCTAACAGACACTAACATGTACTCATACTACTCTTCTTAATGTATTTCTTTCTCTTATATTTTCTTTATATCTTATAGACTTGCTATACCAATTATTTATATTCCCCTGTCTTTCTTCAGTAGAATGGCATGGATTCAAGGAAGTCACCCTTGGTATCCCTTTCTTTCTTATTTTTCCTTGCCTGAGACTGTCATTAATCCACTTTCAGCCCTGAGCCAGTGTTTGTTCACAATCACCATTAACTCAATGAACTCAACTGTTTCTTTAGTGTGTTTTTTATTTTTCTATAGAAATGCCCTGCAAGCAAATAGATATGTATGTAACAGTGAAGTCTGCAGTTTGAACACCAGTCTGTAGGTTATATTTTTATGTAAATTATAAATATTATGGCAGTCTAAAACAAATAACTTTCTCTACTGTAATAGCTCCATTTTGTTAGACCACAGCAGTTCCACAGATACTTTCTACTTCAACTGTGCTCCATTGATTGTTTTAGCAGTCCACTGTCTCCCTTCTTTAAGTGTATTTCTCATTTGCCCCAGATTCTTGTGTAACCACTTTCAGTTCTGAGCCAGTATTTTTCAGAGCTACAGTCCTGCATTTTGGCTTACTTTTTCTCATTGTTTTACTAATCTTTGGGGGTAGCTTTTGAACTTTGTTTTTCCAAAATCTGTAGAAACCTCTTTACCGTTACACAGTTGTTCTGTTTTTACTGTTATATATCACCATTAGTCAGTTCAAGGTTCTAGAGGACTAAATTACCTACTAAAATTGTGTCCTAGAGCAACAAAATCAAGATTTTCATCTACTGGCACAGAGGCCTTTTAAACTGCATTGTTCCTTTTACTTATCTCTCTCAGCAGATCTGTGGCTGTTTAGGTTCAGTCATTGATTGTTTTTCTCTGTCTTTTGCCAAGTTTTCAACCCTCTTTGTTTGACGTCCCTTAAACTTGGACTCACTCCTTTCCTGTACCCTACCCTCAATTTCACCCACCCCCTCTTAGCACCGTCCACATATCTCTAAAACTAATACCATCAGTTTCCTTTAGAATAAAACAATCAGTAGAATTACTCCCAATAGAAACACCCCTGTAGTTTTCTACCCAAGGCTCTCTCTTAAATTGTCCTACTCCTTGCCCCCTATAGCTATCAAATTACATTTCTATAACCAGCCCAGTACCCTCCTAACATTTTCTAATCCTACTTTACAACAAAGATAAAACCTAAGTTAAATAATATGCCCCTAACTCATATTATTTTTACTATTTCTCCTAGCTCCACTGGTATTCATCACTAACTATCAAATCCACCTCCTTTAAATACTTAGGATTTGAAACAGTCCTCATAAAGAATATCAATATCTACACAGCCTGTCTTTCTCCATAGCACCCTGTCTCTACACACAAACCACATTTGAATTATTTATCTATAAATATCTTAAAACAGTATCAAAATTTATGATCAAATACCAAACCAAGACCAAATTATAACTGGCCACACTCTTCCCTCTCTAAAATATCAATTCAAAAAATTAGCAGAGATATTAACCCCAACCCAGGTCTCACTGTTAATAAAACCATCACTTCCAACTCCAAAATCAAACCAGTCACCTAATACCTTTCAAACAAAAAAAAAAAAAAAAAACAGAACACAATCTCATCTTACTAAATATTAACCTAAGTAGTATGTGTAATAAAATCAATGACATACATACCTATTTTGCCACATACACTCCTAACATAGCCATAGCTATCAAAATCTGGTTAAAAAAGAAATAAAGGCTAATGAGATTACTCCAACAGGATATAATATATTCAGGCATGACAGACAAAACAAGCATGCAGGTGGTGTAGCACTCATCTATAAAAATTCCCTAACCATCACCTTGCTCCCACAGGTAAAAGTAATGTCTTTTGGCTTTTCCCGGTTAGGGGCTGTCACAGCGGAACTCCAGTCCACTAATGACTGGCAGTGGATTTTTACAGTGCCGCGTTGCCAGCCCGACGCCCGGCCTTCAAAGAAGGCACACCCATTCACGCACACACTTACCTGAATGTCTTTATACGTCACTCGACCTGATACCCAAATTTAACAATGCTGAACTTCTAACAATACTCCTAAAAACCAACAATAGGAAAACTGTATGTTTAACAGCAATTTACATACCATCAGGGAATAACATTGACATTGCTGAGTCAATAAAATTTCAGTGAGACACTCAACATTAGACTGGATCTTTACAAGCAAACCAGACAAACTGACAAAAACAGGCTCTCAGATAGCACAAGTGACCACATACCAACATATGGCATTAGATCTTACCATAACCTCCAGAAACATATTATCTATAATCAGATATGAAATACAACCAATTTCAGCAAAGATATTTTCAATGAAACACTAGAACAATACAACTGTAATGTACTTAGAACAATACCACTAGATACTGCTGTAGAACACTTTAATAACACATTCTTATGGACCTTAAATAATCTAGCACCAGTATGTAATAAAAGAGTAAAGTCCAACCTTACAGCATGGCTAACAAAAGAAACAAAAAAACTCACGGTAAAGAGGAATAAAGCATGGAAAAATTAGTATAAATGTAGAACTCAAAATGCCTTCCAACAATTTGGACATGTTAAAAACCTTGCAAAACTCCATGTCAAACAGAACAAACAAACATACTATACTAACCTATAAGACAAACATAAAAATAACTCCAAACATTTTTGGTCATCACTAAATAAACTACTACACCCTGGCAAGACCACACCACTCCCTCTCCAAAAACAGACAATATCACAGACTCTGTCCTCCACACAATTTAATTCCTACATTATCCAATCAATATTATCTCACTTAGACACCAATACATCTGCTCACCTCTCTCTCCCCCATCTGACCAAGACCACCCACAATTCTTCAATTTTCATCCAGTTCCCACCTCACTCATAATGAAGTTGCTCCTTAAACTAAAAACTACCTCCATAGCTGTAGACCAACTACGATCAGACTATCTAAAAATGGCCTTAGAAATCATAGCCTTCACTGTGTCCACACTAATTCAGAGGTCCATAGCAGAAAGATACATCCCATCACTGTGGAAAAAATCCTACATCATACCACTGCACAAAGGCGGCACATCTACAGAGTTTAATAACTACAGACCAATAGCGATTCTCTTCCCCTTATCCAAAATATTAGAGAAATACATCCATATGCAACTGATGCAATACCTAACCTCAAATAATCTGCTTTTAGAAACACAAAATGGTTTTAGGCCGTAACACAGCACTACTACTGCTTTACTATGGTTTACCAATGTAATAAACCAACTTAGAAATGATAGTCTGCTTGTCTCCACCATGTTCTTAGACTTGTCTAAGGCATTTGATATTGCTTTGCATCAGCAACTGTTCATTCCAATCTCCTCAACAGGACTTTCACAAAACCCCTTGTCACGGTTGCATAGTTACCTATTTGGGAGGCAACAAGGTGTTAAATAGCAACAAACCTACTCATCCTTTCAACCAGTTACTACAGGTGTCCCTCAGGGCTCTATATTGGGTCCTCTACTATTTAATATATTTATTAATGAACTCCACACCTCCATTCATCATGCTAGTTTAGTTCAGTATGTGGATAACTCAACATTAATATGTGCAGCCTCAACAATAAATAAGGTCCAAGACATTACCCAAAAATATTTCTCCTCTGTAGAAACCTGACTCAAAGAATCAAACCTCCTACTCAACACCAAGAAGACTAAGTTAATTCTTTTTACCTCAAAAAGTTGTC